>NW_025109975.1:0-1900 GCF_011392965.1 Frieseomelitta varia
AAGGGACATTTTATTTCTTGCAAAATGAATGAAATGATATCAAGTACTTATGCAATTCGAAAATGAATATTTTATTGCTTAGAAAATAAGTTTAAAGGTTACGTTCGTCAATCTGAAATATTCAGATTCATTTAATACATCTTCAAATTAAGGGACATTTTATTTCTTGCAAAATGAATGAAATGATACCAAGTACTTATGCAATTCGAAAATGAATGTTTTATTGTTTAAAATATAAATTTGAAGGTTATGTTTGTTAGTTTGAAATATTCAGATTCATTTAATATATCTTCAAGTTCATACCTTACGAAATAAATCTAACATAGATACAAAATATTTATGTAATTGAAAAAATGAATGTTTTATTGCCTGGAATATAAGTTTAAAGGTTAAGTTCAAATATTCAGATTCATTAATATATCTTCAAGTTCAGGCGTTTTATTTCTTACGAAATAAATCCAACATAGACATAAAGTATTCGTGCAATTTAAAAATGAACATTCTGTTGTTTAGAACATAAGTTCAAAGTTTCATATTTATGTTTGTTACGTTCACTCGAAGATTCTCGGGTCAAGGCACGTGTTATAACGTTTCTAACAAAACAATCTACGTTCAAACAAACACTCTCTCGCGTTATTCAATTTGTCTCAATTTGAGAAATTACAAATTTGTCTCAACGGATGCAACAATCAACAGAGTTTCCATCGATCTTTGGCGAGTTCAGCACTCGACGTAATGTAATCGGTCAACGTGTCATCAGTATAAAAAGAATTACGACCCACCGAGCAAACTCGCGAGATTTCACGTGTCTCGCGTTTCTCTTTATCCTCCGCATCGTCATTACACCTCATTTTTCTCTCGTGATATCTCTCACGTTACAGCCGACATAAAGAAACAAGGGGAAATGGCGGAAGAGAAGGTTGAAAGGCGCACGACGGCGCGTCCCGTGTAACTCGAAGCGCGACAAATCAAACACATCAGCCAGGCAAATGTACTTAGCGCTCGGGGAATAATTGTCGAAACTGCCGGTGATCGGGCAGAGAGTTCGATAACGATCTTCCTACGGCCAGTTACTTCGCATTAGGCGACGTTGGTTATGCAATAACGGCGAACAGCCGTTAAACTCTAGGAAATCGCGCGCGACGCCACTTCGCGCTCTTCGGGGAAATGAACGTCCTCTTCGACGTGGATAAACACCACGCGTGCAACGATTCGCGTCGGATAACTCGCCCGTTCAATTTCACGGGCTGCACGCTGTCTATTACCAACTCATCTCGTTATACGTAACGGCGGCATACGTAACGTGTCATCCACTCCTTGGAAATTTCGTGATTAGAAATTTTACAGAGACGCGATGTGGGAAGACCGCGATGATTCAACGTTTGTTAAACGTTGCCCCCTTGCGATGGGGACCATACGTTAAACTCGTTCGCGGACCATAACGAGCGACCGGACCGTATACAACAATTCGTCGCTTTCTTTTTCTTTCGAACTCGTCGGTACGATATCACTGGATTTATTAAGAACAAGCTTATCATTCGTTTTGCTTGGGTTACATTTAAATATACCTAAAACTGAGAATATGTTGCAATTTGGGACAAACAATACTCGACGTGTGTGGCACATCATTCCATTATCTGTCAAACTGGCAGCTCGCGAGCCAATCGTAGCTCATACACTTCTTTGAAAGCCACGAGGGAAAGGGCCCCCTCCATTTTGTTCTCCTCTAGACGCTGAACAAGCCCCACCATCACCCACTTTTTGTAAAAAAAATTAAAAACATTTTCATATTCACTGTTTTTTAAACAAAATATGAAAATAAGAATGTGTAATAGTAAATTAACTGTTGAGACGCTGGTTCAGTTATAAATTATGGCCCCCTTCATACCTATTTTATTCT
>NW_025109975.1:1941-79457 GCF_011392965.1 Frieseomelitta varia
AAAAATTAAAAACACCTTCATAGCCACTGTTTTTAAACAAAATATGATAAAGTGATGTAAGAATGTGTAATAGTAAATTAACTGTTGAGACGCTGGTTCAGTTATAAATTATGGCCCCCTTCATACCTATTTTATTCTGTTTCTTTTTCCTAGGCTGCACATTTCCCGCTTTTTGCAACAAAAATTAAAAACACCTTCATAGCCACTGTTTTTAAACAAAATATGATAAAGTGATGTAAGAATGTGTAATAGTAATTAATTGTTGAGACGCTGGTTCAGTTATAAATTATGGCTCCCTTCATACCTATTTGGTTCTGTTTCTTTCTCCTGCGCTGCACATTACCCGCTTTTTGCAACAAAAATTATATAGTCATTGTTTTTAAATAAAATGATGTAAGAATATACAATATTAATTAATTATCGAGTCCAATTGTAAATTATAGAAAGCTGAATTAGCTAATACGTATGTATGTATATGAAAAAAAAAAGATAATAGAAAAGTTAAAAAATTAAACCAAAATTTGGGTGGGAGGATCGGCTATCCCTTGGAAAGGAGAAGAGAGTCAACGCAAATACGTTGAGTTAATATTTCTCAGTTAATGGAAGAGGACGAATAATTGGGGAAAACTTTTCTTTCCTGACAAGTACACTGCTCAGTCAGACAGCTGATCCAATTCGCCGCAAAGGGGGAAAAACAGTTCCATAGAGTTTTCAGTCGTTTTAAAAGCGGCTGCTATCGATGTCAATGGACTGTCGCGCGCGTTACGCGTATCACACGGCAGTGCCATTCGAAGCGAGTCGAAACTCTCCTAATGAACCGTGTCCGCGGTTGGTCGTAATTAAAGCAACCGTAAATTTGTTGCAACCGCGCGCCGACGGAAACGGGTCACACGCGCTTTTTAGAGAGAACGAAAATCGTTCGTTGGGATCGGCGACACTCCGTTCCCTTGCGAAAGCGTCTCGTAAATCAAACGGCGCGGCTCGCCGCTAATATCGTTAATACGCGGCTTTGGGACAGCGACGACCAGAAACTGGTAAGTCGCGACAAAGTGCCTGCCCGTTTTAACAACGCACCAAGGACACGTTCCCAACTGTACTTATTAAAAAAGAGAGAGAGAGAGAGAGAGAGAGAGAGAGAGAGAGAGAGAGAGAGAGAGAGAGAGAAAAGCGCGACAGTCGAAATTTCTATCCGTGTATTTGCTGATTCCGATTTCTGAGAAAATTTCCTACAATTGTACGACGTGTACTTAACAATTGATATCGAAGAGAGGAAAAAATTGTGGTGTCTGTCATTGTATGATGCGACTTTTTGTAATTGCACTCGTTCTTCTTGAATTCAGCTCCACGATTTTCTTTTTTTTTTTTTTTTCTTTGCACGAATCAATTTTTCGTGGCATTCTGAATAAAAAATACTACGAAATATACTTATTTCTTTCTCAGCATCTGCAATAAATCTGCAGTAAATCTTTTTCATGGATGCTAAACGATTCGTATTATTGGATTTGTTGCATGGAACTCCGTTAGAGACGCGAGACAATTTAGAATACTGTCAATGAATCGTAAAACACTGTCGAACTTATGAAGACAAATGGTTTGGAACAGACGGTTCATCCGACTTAAATTTTACCTCGATTTTTTCTCATTAGGCTTCTTAAAAAGGAAAACAGAGATAATCACTATCATTTATTTCAATCGATGACACGAAAGAATGAATTAAGAGGAATCATCGAAATGCGAATACAACTGCGGAACATTTATTGCTAAGAAAAAGAAACTTTTTAACTTTTAATACCTTCCGATACTTTTTTATTCGAAATGACACGAGAAATCTCGCCAAAAGAAAAAGATCGTCAAAGAAACGAGTTGTAGCCCGTAATTATTATTTTTAATTTAAATAAATTTTTCTCCACAAATAAAAAAATCAATTCAGAAAAATAAATTCCATTTGAATGTGGATTTAATCCAATTTCACAATTTATATTACCATCTTCAGTGCCCTTTTTTTTTTTTAATTAGATTATTATTTTTAATTTTTGATATTGAAATTACTCTATTAATTCCTTTATGCTTAAAATATATAAACTTTTATTATATATTAAGTACAATGGATTTAATCCAATTTATATCACCATCTTCAGTGCGTTTTTTTTTAAAATTAGATTATTATTTTTAATTTTTGATATTGAAATTACTCTATTAATTCCTTTATGCTTAAAATATATAAACTTTTATTATATATTAAGTACAATGGATTTAATCCAATTTATATCACCATCTTCAGTGCGTTTTTTTAAAAATTAGATTATTATTTTTAATTTTTGATATTGAAATTGCTCTATTAATTCCTTTATGCTTAAAATATATAAACTTTTATTATATATTAAGTACAATTTTATCATTTATATTTATAATATATTATCATTTACATTTATAATATATTAAGTACAATTTTATCATTTATAATTATAATATTATCTACATTAATTGTCGAATGAATTATAGGATATTTATTTTCGAATATTTTAATTTAGTTCGAGTAAACGGCGCTTTGTCGTATCTGACCAGCGGCGATCCTTGAGGTTTTCAATCGGGGGCCAAGGAGGCCGTAAAAAAAAAAAAAGAAAAAAAAGAGAAGAGAGGAGAGGAGAAGAACCGCGAGGGAAGCGATAATCCGCTGGCCGATCCAATTTGTCAGGTTCATTACGAAGTCGCGGGCGTAATTAACCCGAGTCCTCGCGTTACCTCGTCGACGAGGCGCGACGGTATCAGCTTTTTTTTCGAAAGTCGCGCGCCGGGCTGGCCTTCGCGCGACTCGTAAACAGCGATCGATAAAGCCGGTAGCTAATTGCAAGCAAGTTACATCAGCTTTATATATCTCGAATTAAACTAATAATAACCGGCGAAAGCGACCTCGCCAAAAATGGGCGCGAAAATGAAAGCGTGCGCCGACAAAAGACCGCCGGATTTCGGATCTCGGCGTCGCGATCGCTTGACCGATTGCCCAGTTGACCACCGCCGAGTCGTGAAAAAAAAAACGGCTCCGGGTGCTACACACGACAGATTTAAAGGAGATCGAGGCTGGACGCACTCGTTGAAAAGCTGTTTCTCAATTTGCGTATCGCCTCCGTCTCAATCCTCGGAAAAAAAACGTTCGATCCTCGACTCTACTCGGTCTCTGGAGCACCTGACAGTTTTGTCACTTTGAAGCCGTGGAAAACAGTGCGTGTTCACTGTACTGATGACAATTTGTAGCAGTTTCGAGAAGAAGAGGGTTTCTTTGTCTTAAAGAATCGTAGATAATATCTTACGACAAAACGACCGATGTTGTATCTCGAAGGGCACATCGTTCAATCGCGACGACATCGAGAAAAAGCATGAAATCGGCCTCAAACTGGAAATAAGTCTAAACTCTGTTTTTATAAATATTTATATTTATTTATGCGTATGGATCCATACTTTCCGCGTAAGTCAAACGTGATCTTGACACTAGAACTACCTAGGACGACTGAAGCGTAAATTTCCATCGAAGACATTAAAAAAATGGATAAGCTTTATAGTACAATAAATTGCACAAGCTTTTATTTACACGTTTTTTCGAAGGATCATCTAAATTTTTGAAAATACATTATTCTGTCTTTATAGAATTTCTGAGAAAAATTATACGTGCATTTGTCGTTTTGACCACTTTGGTAGTTCTAGTATGAAAATTTATTGACGATATTCGTCATTTGAGTTATTCTGAAATATTTATAAAAACAGGGATACTTTATAATATTATCTATGTCATATAATAGAACGACCTAGCACGACTGAAGCGTAAAATGTCCATGAGAAACATTAAAGAATAATTAAGAAGCGGAAAAGCTTTAGAATACAATAAATTACGCAAGCTTTTATTTTTTCGAAAGATCATTTAAACTTTTAAAAATACATTATCCTGTGTTTATAGAATTTTTAACAAAAATTACACGTGTATTGGTCATTTTGGGCACTTTGGTAGTTCTAATGTGAAAATTTATTGACGATATTCGTCTCATTTGAGTTATTCTGAAATATTTATAAAAACAGAGATATTTTACAATATTATCTATGTCATACAATACTAGAACGACTTAGCGTAAAATCTCGATCAGAAACATTAAATTAAGAAGTGGAAAAGCTTTAGAATACAATAAATTACGCAAGCTTTTATTTTTCGAAAGATCATTTAAACTCTTAAAAATACATTATCCTGTGTTCATAAAATTTTAACCACTTTGGTAGTTGTAGTGTTAGAGGAAGCTAGCTCGCTTGAAATGAGGAAGAAACTAGCGTGATCGATGTTCGACACTCCCAATTATCTTCCGCGTAAATCATTTCAGGATCACGTCTGCGTCGAGCGTAAGACAACGCGCGAAAAAAAAAAAAAAAAAACAATGGCAAGACACAGAGTGAAAGACCGAGAACGAGACCAGGTTCCCGATGGATAATTGAGTTGCAGGTAAACGACGTTTACAGGCAAGACCCGCGAGAAGTTGTTTAGAGACCGGTGGAAGATCCCGGCGATAAGTCCGGGGGCCGCAGCCTGTAAATAAACGTAATCTTTGCGAGAGGAAGACGCGTTTACGCGCCGCTCGAGGAGACTCGCTCCATCACTAAACGAGATAGATCTGCTCTCGGTAATTGTTTCGACCGGTCCACGATGACGTAGTATAAATACGTGCCCATTCGCCGCCATGTTTATTGGAAAATTTAGAGGTGCTCGCGAAACGAAGTTGGCAGAGTAAATAATATCAACGGTTCTGTAATATCGTGCAAGGATTCTCATCTCGATTGTGTAGTTGTCTGGGGCTCGTGACAAAGTAGTTCACACTACAAATGTATTTCCCCATTTAAGCGTCCGCCACTATCCCCACCAATTCTGAAAATTGGGACCATTCCCCCGCTCTACACTATCTTACCGTGAAGGGTATGTATTTATTACTGTAATGTAATGTATGTAAACTGTACCGTATTTATTACTGTAATGTAATGTATGTAAACTGTACCGTATTTATTACTGTAATGTAATGTATGTAAACTGTATGTAAACTTTTGTACCCTACGTGCCAATTTTCTTCTCAAGTGAGCTTTTAAATGAGCTAAACCACTAAATTATTTTAATAACAAAAAACGTGTTTATAAATAGTGAACATGTGAGAAGGAGACGTTAGAAAAAAGACAAAATAACTTATTCTAATAAATAATAATAATAATAATAATAATAATAATAGTATGTTATTCTAATAATGACTCATACTCTAAATAAGCAAAACTTGCTCTACCAGAAACCATAAAAATACGTTGATCACCCCTGATATATATAACAACTGTTATCCAACATTATCCAATTTTTTCATTCCGATTACAACTTCAATTAAAACTGAAAATCGCGTTCAAAAGGTAGCCAAAAGAATACTTGGCGACTGGCCAGGACACGGGCCCAAAAACGGCAAACAACAAACCGCGGGCAAAAAGCGGAGACAGACGTTCAGTGTTTGCGATTACAAGCCGAAGAAACTGTTCACGTTTGGCGGGAGTGTGGCCGAGGGAGTAAGAACAGCGCGCGATTTAATCAGCTCCGGGCTGGTACACATCGATAGATGCCAGAAGCGCATACGCTGCGATGCTATCTATACCGTTGTAGCTACTATATGTATCCATAGAGATATGTACGTAAAGACACGCGGGTAATAACGGCGCCGGTACATAACCGAGCCTATTAACACATTTGTTCCGACGCTATCAGATTTTGCGTTAACCTTTTGCGTCTTGAAGTGACGTGCCACGCACATCGAAAATATTTGGTCAAAAATTGCAATATCTTCTGACAATCAGTTTTAAGTATATTGAAATGTAACCCAGGCAAAACAAATAATAAATTTATTACTTCTTAGTAATTTCTATCCAGTGATATACCGATGAATTCAAAAAGAAGACGAATTATTGTATACGGTTCGGTCACTCGTTATGGTCCGTGAACCAGTTGCTATCGCAAGGGGGGTTGAGTTAGTTTTAGGTTAGGTTTTGGTTTAGGTTTGGATTAGGTTTGGGTTTTGTCCCAAAATTGCAATATTTTCTCAGTTTCAAGTGTATTGAAGTATAACTCGGGCAATTAATAATTAATTTATTACTAATCAGTAATTTCTATCCAGTGGTATCATACCGACGAACTCAAAATTAAAGCGACGAATTATTGTACACATATGGTTTGGTCACTCGTTATGGTCCGCGGACCAGTTTCTAGCGCAAGGGGTTAAGTTAGTTTTAGGTTAGGTTTCGGTTCAATCTCTTGCGTTGGAAATTGCAATATTTTCTCACTTTCAAGTGTATTGAAGTATAACTCGGGCAAAACAAATAATAAATTTATTACTAATCAGTAATTTCTATCCAGTGATATCATACCGACGAGCTCAAAATTAAAGCGACGAATTATTGTACACATACGGTTTGGTCACTCGTTATGGTCCGCGGACCAGTTTCTAGCGCAAGGGGTTAAGTCAGTTTTAGGTTAGGTTTCGGTTCAATCTCTTGCGTTGGAAATTGCAATGTTTTCTCAGTTTCAAGTGTATTGAAGTATAACTCGGGTAAAACAAATAATAAATTTGTGACTGCTTAGTAATTTCTATCCAGTGATATCATAGCGACGAGATCAAAAGTAAAGCGACGAATTATTGTACAAAGACGGTTTGGTCACTCGTTATGGTCCGTAGACCAGTTACCAGCGCAAGATGTTAAGTTAACTGCGAACGCAGTCTCTCAACGGAGAGAAAGACGAGCAAGGAGTAAGGGAGGAGCGAGGAAAAGGGAGAAGGGAGAAGAAATATTCTCGTGGGTGGAAAAGACGTGGAAGATCTCGATCCATCCTGGTCTTGGTCGGAAAAACGATTCTTCGTTTACGAGCGAGACGCGCAGGTAAGTCTCCTATGCGCGCGCGCCGGAGTTTGCGTCCGGACGCGTCGTTGACGTTTAAACGGCATAAAATAGGATCTTTATTCAGAGTCGGAGGTGTTTTCGTCGAATTTCGTCCGAGAGACGACGAAAAGTGCGTCTGTTTTGTCCAATTTCTGCGAGATCGACGGCTCTGAGTTGCAAAATCACGCGATTTTCAAATCGAGCAGGTAAGAGTTTCCATAGTGGAGTTTAATAGAGGAGCGATTCGAAAAAAAAAATATCGACTGTGAGTAAGTGCAAAGTTTCGTTTCCTATCGCTTTACGAAAATTTGCTACATCCTGAGCAATTGGTAATGTGTTATTGCGGGATAAGGAAATTTCATCTATCTCCCGAATACACGTCGAAACGTACGATGATGCATGCATCGACTTTTGGGTTTTTTCATCTAGAAAACCTGCATCAGAGTCAACTTGCCTCCACGCTACCGACTCTTCAGTTTTTCATGCGACGCCAACGTTGTAACGCGTGTTTTAATTCCGTGCGCTGGAAACTAATTCGCGGACCATAACGAGTGACCGAGCCGCATACAATTTGTCGCTTGCTTTTCTTTTGAACTCGTCCGTATGATTATTAAGAAGTAACAATAATGTTTATATTTAAATATAATATTATTAATAATATTTATATTAAACATAATAATATTTATATTTAAATGTAAATAATAAACTTATCCTATTTACATTTACTTAAATTATACTTAAAACTGTGAGAAAATGTTGGGACAAAAAATTCTCGACGTGCATGGCGCAAGAGACTAAAAATGTCGGATCGTCTTCCAGCTCCAATATTACTGTCAGTAATACGAGGTTTATTACTACTTACAAAATATAGAAAGAAATTAAATACCAAAGGGTTAACGGTGTCGGATCGACTTGGACGCGGCCGCTTCGAAAAGAGAGTCGGAGTGAATCGTGTGCTGGATTCGATACGTTCGTACGTCCAACTATAAGCAAGCTTCTCTCTCACTCTCAAAAAAAAAAAAAAAAAGAAGCATTGCGTCGCGTCGCGCGGCCGTCCACTATCGGCAGATCCTATCTCGACAAGTTTTCGTAAACGGAACACCTTCATTGTGACGTGTTCCGAGAACGACCCGAGGTTCTTGCTCCACTCCGAGCAGCTGTACTCGAAACTCGCTGTCGATACAAAGCACTCGCGAGAGGCGTATGCCAAATTCCGGGACGTTTATTCGAGGATCGCGCGCGAGAAAAACGTGATTTTAATGTTTCGTTTCACAAAATAGCACGGCGATCGCCGGGACCGTGAACGTTATTTCTAGCAACAGAGAAAACAACACCTCATTGTTGGTGGCACATCGGCGAATTTATTCGCTTCGGATCACCAGCTTCGTATCTAGGAGCTCTCCTCCTAGCTATCGTCGCTAGAGTTTCTTCTTAAATGCGAATAATGTACGATGCACGCTACCGCCTATAAATATCGAGTGCGAGTTTATTATTGTCCGGGACGAGTTACAGTCTCTCGGATTGTTGCGCAATCCTCGACGGAGCCATCAAGCAACGGGGCAACTGGTGAAATCAAAACTGATGACAAATGGCTGGCCACGTCGCGTCCGAGGGAAATAACGTTAAGTAACGTGGCGATACAACGAACAACTATGTAATATTGTGACACAATCTGGCAACGGGAACGTCGAACGACAAGCTCGCGACTTGCCACGTTAGCCAAGATTAAAAACGCGAAAAAGGGAAATGAATACCGGACGAATGAAGAGTATCGAGCAGCCATCCTGACGAATTTCCGCGATAACGCGATCTTCGTCTCCACGTGGGGGGTTCCGTTTCGACGAGCGACGAGGGAGCGTTTAGTAAAATAGTAAAATATCGCCGGTGGACGCGATTTTTATCGCGACTTTACGACAAACGCTTAAACGTGGCACGAGGATCAACAGTGCGCGCGCCCCTATCGCCGCGGCGCACTTAAACCGTGACAAATGTCACCACCCACGCCGATGGATATCTAACCGTGTCTATATTACACTCGGCGGCAATTTCGGGACGCGAATAAATTCCGCCTATTTACTATCGGGCTCGATGAGACATAAATTTCGGACGCGGAGGGACGCGCGCGTCACAGAAGAAAAATGCCACGGCGAGCGCGGGGGCGACAGTTTCTCGATACGCCGGACGTTCCTTCTCCTCCTCTCTCTTCTTCTTCTTCTTCTTCTTCTTCTTCGTTTTTCTTTCGCGCGTTCGCTCAATCGACAAATTTACGAACGATTTCACTCGAGGCCCCGACTAATGTGTCTCCTCTGTCGGAGTCTGTTTCTGGGAAGTTTATTGCTCAGTTTGGTTTCATCCGTGGACGAGCGCGGTATCTGGAGGTCGGCATGAAAATAACAAACAGCCCGCGATTCGGCCGCTTCTCTTCGCTACGATAATAACTCGACTATCGTTTGCAAAAATAATCCTCCGCCGGAGGAGATACTCTGGCCGGAAACTTCTCCAGAATCCAGATCAAAAAAANAAAAGAAAGAAAGAAAGAAAAAAAAAAAAAGAACAAGGCTTCGCCTCCGAAAGCGAACAGCACACCTCGTTAAGAGGCGCGCCGATTGAAAACGCTCTCGGAGGCGACGCGGACGCCCGATCCGTGACAAATTGATCGGCGCGATGACTAATCGCGGCTGGCTAATTGCCGGGGCGAGAGGAAATGGGAGGAGGGGAGGGCTTCTAATTAATTAGTCAGCCGCTAAGACGGAATGCACGGTGGCGAGACGGAGAAACAGTAGCGGCAAGAAACAGTGGAGAGGGTTAGCAGGCGGTGGGAGCACGGCCGATTAGTTCGGTAGGCTAACGGCGATAATTGCCCTCACCGATCACCGGCCGACCGATGCCGGAGTAATTACTAATTATTACTAATTAAGCGGACCGCCTCGGAGAGGGCCGTGGGTAAATCGCGGCCCTGCCACCTCGGGGGTTGTTCCGACGCGGCGCCAGGCCACGAGGACGAGCCCACGCCTCCTGTATCGCCTACGCGCGATTACACTGCCTTGCCCGTCCTTTCTTTCGGGTTCGCTTTAAGGCAGCCGTGCTCGGCCAACGACCACGCTAATTATTCAACCGGCGGACAAATAAATGAGATGCCAGGCAAACGTTACCGTCCTAAGACGGTACGAGTAACTGAGAATCAAGTGACCGTGTGTCAGCATGTACAGGAGCATCGGTTTGGGGGTTTTTTTTTTTTTTTTTTTTTCTTTGTTTCGCCAGAAATGAAAATTTCTTCTGATTTGAGGGCCAAATACTCACTATGGGCGAGTGACAGTTGTTGAGGGATTTTTCCCATTTTTCCCTGGCGACAACCAGAATCGGGATAACACGGTGGTTAATTTTCGTGTTTACTGAATAAAAACTGAATGACAAATTGCAAAATATTCCTCTTGTAGGATGCTTCGAAGTAAATTCACGAATATTTCGAAAAGAGATTGGAAACAACATAGAAACAACAGAGCAAGAGCGGAGTTGCTTGATGGAAGAAACCAGGGACGGGCAAAAATTTTTTACCATATTCGGAAGAGGTGTGAAATTTTCCACCAAACTAATACGCGCAATTGCCTTCGATTAAAAGAAAAGGACGTAAAATGTGAAAAACGAAACACGTGTGATTCGTATTCTTATCGACATTCAAGACTTTTCGAGCAAGAATCAAAGGAGATCTCATTTGCCGTCTCCGAGGAATTTTCGTTGCATCACGTAACTATGGAAAGTTCACGAGAGCTATGGAACATCGTATTTTGACTTACTCTCGAAACGCGGCGAAGTAATCGGATTAAAGTCGGAGATTGCGTGTGATGTCTTTGCCCGACGTTGATTCGTAGAAATTATTATTCAAATCAACAACATACGCACGGTGTCGAAACTGTATAACGAGCTGAAAGGAATCCAGTAGAACCGTTTCTTTCTTTTTTTTTCTCTCTTTTCGTACGAATCGTGGAACAACGATTGTAGATAAGGAAATGACGACGAATCAACGGCCAATTATGTTTTTCTCTAGCGCGAGAGGAGAGAGAGAGAGACACGTTCGTCGAACGACTCCGCTTCGTTGTTATTTCGAAACGAAATTAAATTTTTTATTCGAGTCGCTTTGGTCGGATTGAGGTCATTTTGAAGAATGTCTGTGACTTTGTAGCTTCAACGATATTAACAAATTTGCGATTGTTTGGCTGAACACCGCATACAATTTCCAAAAATTTCTGCAGCAAGAGGTTGTCTCTATTAACACTGTCGTTTCTTATTATCCTATCATTCGTTCAAATTATACCGAAGTATCATTGCCGTCATTGAATTCGGACGATTCCAATTTACTAATCAGAAAACATTATTCGCAATAAATTATCTCCCTCTTCCATAGTAAGGGTTTCTTCTAAATTATTAACGTGTAAAGAGAACTATGTAAATTGACAAAAACAAGTGTCGCTACGTTCGTCAAAAATCACTCGAGAGAAAGTTTTAATATAATAATTCTTTAATAAAAGTAATAATTTTTTAATAAGAGGTTCCTTTTATCACTAAAACAAAGAACTCAATATAGTTTGGATAATTGCGATATTGTTGTTCACTCGTTTATTGAATATTCCTATATTTATTAAGCGTGACGTACAAGCTTCGCTATTTCTCAGTTAATAAATTTAACTTCATTTGTCTCTTAATTCACACGCAACTGAAACTTTTATCAAATATCATATCTTCAAACTGAATAAGAATAAATTGCAAACAAGCGTTTCAACGCTTTGTATCCGAAATGATGTTGCAATAAATGCTGCGACAAATGAAAATACCGGAAAGGGATCTAAAAGTCTAACTGACGCGGAACTTACTACCTGCATTCCGCTCGAGAGTTTGACACACAGGACCAAGTTATCGGTCGCGAATGCGCGAGGAGAAAGGAACGCGAACAAGAACAGAAAGTCCGGCAGCCTGGACGCGCTGTCACCGCGGATTAACACATTACGCCCCGATAAAACGCGCGACGAATTACGATGTTAATTTCCCGTCGTGATCCGGATGCTCGATAACGGGACGGCCATCTTTATACGTGAGCGCCGCGCGGAGTTGCGGCGCTTCGAGATCGAAAGGAGAAGCAGAAGCAGAAGAAAAAGAAAAAGAAAAAAGAAAAAAAAAAAAAAGAAAAAAGAGAGCGATCGAGGAGGACGGATCTCGTTTCGAGTCTATAACGACGACCGGCCGTACAAATTTCCTTCGGCCCGACCTTAATGGCAGCGGGCCACTCTCGCGTAGCAGTGAGAAAAGGAGAAAGGAAGAAGAGAAGAAGAAAGAGGATGGGGAAGAGGAGGGATCGTTATCGAATCCTCGGAATCGAAGGGGGACGAAAAAGAAAATCGAGCAGGATCTCTGCGAGCGGGGCCATTGAATAGAGAGGGGGGGGGGGCAGCTTATCGGCGCTGAGCGTCTTAATAAATTGTCAGCATCCACCCTCCTTCCACCCTCTATTCCCGATCGCCCCGGCCGTACAATCGGATTTTATTTCCGCCGCGGGAAGAGAGAAACGATTTTGGATAGGAATCAACCGGCTTACGTAGCAATTATCTCTGTCAACCGGTCACGTTTCGCTTATCGCGCGACTTTTGCCGAGGCCGATCTATCCCCGGCGCGCCGCGGCGCAAGTATCGTTACCCGGCGTGCACTCCCGATTCCGCGATAATCTCTACCCACTTCCGCGGCTGGTGATTACCGCGTTTTTGCACAAGGCGTAGACCGTAGTCCTAAGAATCCACAGTTTGCACGACTTGTAAACTTTGCCGGATACCGGGCTCCCCTCGGCGCGCTAATTTCTTATGTTTCAGCTTCGCGAATGTCGCGTAGTGACTTTCTCGAGTGGTCCGACCGAGGGATAGATTTTTCGACGAACGCGGGGAGGCGACTGGAAACGAGGCGAAAGTCGGAGAAGTGGAAATCGGCATGAGAGCGGCGGCGGTACCGCGGTACAGCAATTGCGGGCTCGCAAAAGGGGGCTGTTATCTGAACGGCGCGGCGCGGCGCGGCGGCAGCCAGCCACAAGGACAGGACTTAAATCTCGCCGGTATCTCCTCTTCGCGGCGGTAACAAGTTTCAATTCCTACCAATTCCACGGCCATACATCACTCCCGGTAGATACAATGGTGACTTCGGGGGAACTCGGGGCCACGGCCTCGAGGACTTCCATCCACGCGGACGATAAATATCTTATTGTGCGCGAGAAAGAAGTATACTGGACACCCGTGGAAACCGGCGCGCCGACGCCGATATCTCTCGCGAGAGGGGCCCCCGAGCGACCGATCGCCCTACACGGGAATAAATATACACGTACCGGTGCCCGGCGCGCCTCCCCTCGATTCAGACGTGATCGTTAATTTAGGGAGCAGAGAGAGAGAGAGAGTGAGAGAGAGACACCGGGTTCCACCGGGAAACCAACGATATCATTTATGGCCAATTTCGCCCCGTTGCTGCTTCCTTCCACGAGATCGAGACCGATCTCAACGCCGTTTCGTGTCTAACGTTTAATCTTTAATTTCTATTCAGTGATGTATTGATGAATTCAAAAAGAAGACGAATTATTCTGTACGGCTTGGTCGCTCGTTATGGTCCGCAATCAGTTGCCAAGCGCAATCGGTTAACCTCTTCGCGCTGGAATGACGTGCCACGCACGTCGAGAATTTTTTGCCCCGGATTGCAACATTTTCTCCGCATATTTAATACATTTTTTAATATATATTTTAATATAACATTACTCAGTATACTAAAGTGTATTTAAATGTAACCAAGAACAAAACAAATGACAAGTTTGTTACTTGTTAATAATTTCTATCCAGCGATATCGTACAGACGAGTTCAAAGGAGAAAGAAAACGACGAATTATTGTATACGGTTCGGTCACTCGTTACGGTCCGCAATCAGTTGCCAAGCGCAATCGGTTAACCACTTCGCGCTGGAATGACGTGCCACGCACGTCGAGAATTTTTTGCCCCAGATTGCAACATTTTCTCGGTAAATTTAATACATTTTTTAATATATATTTTAATATAATAACATTACTCAGTTAACTAAAATATATTCAAATGTAACCAAGAAACAAAACAAATGACAAGTTTGTATACTTGTCAATAATTTCTATCCAGCGATATCGTACAGACGAGTTCAAAGGAGAAAGAAAACGACGAATTATTGTATACGATTCGGTCACTCGTTACGGTCCGCAATCAGTTGCCAAGCGCAAGGGCTTAACGCGGATACTCGCGGTCAGAAACTTTCGAACGACTCTGAGGCTACCATTGACACGACCTTGACACTCGAAACATCGATTCATCGATCGCGTCTGCGAGCGTGAGGCAAGTGTCAGCGTCTCGAACAAGGAGGACGAGGAAACAAGGAGTGAGGAGTCGCGTCGCCACCGCGGTGGCCGATCGTCGTAACGAATCGACAATCGCTATAATTAAACTGGGAATATGATCGTAAATCGCCTTTGTCGCTCGTAACGACGCGATAGCAGGGGGGGGAAACGGCTGGACTCGGGCGAAGTCGGTCACCCGGATCCACCGGATGACTGGGACACGCTGGAAATTGGCGATCGATCGGCCGATCGATCCTCCCGTCGGGTTCCGAGCGATGAATCGCGATGAGAGCGTGGCCGATCGACCCGATCGCTTCCCAACCAGGGCCAATCGCGAATATTTCGTCCCGAGAGATAACTAGCTTCCGCGCCCCGTGTTCAACCCATCGTTTTCTCTCCGCCTGGTCCTCCGTTCATCTCGCGCGATCTTCCTCGCCAAGAGGACCGCTCTTTCTCCTTTTTCTCTCTTTTTTTTTTTTTTTAACGCGCGCTGTAACGAAGCGGCTTAACGAATCGGAAAGTATAGTTATTAAAAGAGTGGAGAGGCTCTGCTACAAAGGGGGCTTCGATCGGAGCAAGGAGAGAGGGGAAAGGCGACGGTGATTTTCGATTTCGCAAGCTCGCCACGGCCAGCAGCTCGTCCCCGGATCTTCCACGGAAGGTGTGGCGGAAAATTAAAAGAGTCCCCCGTCCACCGGGAGCCCCGAATCGCCTCCTCCTCCTCCTCCTCCTCCTCCTGCCTCTCCCTTTTCCCCCTGCGCCGTCCAACATCCACGGCGTGGAATTTGAATATGCATAAAGGACGCGGCTCGACCCGCGTCCGCGCGACAGCTCGCACGCAGGATTTTTAATTGCCGGATAATAATTTAAAAGGAGGCGTCAGTGATTAAAATATAACCGTCGCGCGTTATTACCTTCGCCGCCTCAGGCACAGATCACCGACCAAGCATCGCCCGCCCCGAGCCGAGCCTCCGTTCGTCGATATTTACGACGGACTCGGCACGAAATCGCGCGTTTTCGACGAAAATCACCTCGTACTTTCGACAAAATCGGTCGCCATTCCCGTCTCGCGTTCGATCGCGATCGATGGGATGTCTGAGCGCGTCTAGCGATTGCGATCGCTATGAAGGGAACACTTTCTCGTGTGAATTCTGTTGACTGGATATATTTTGGGCGCAACTGACAAGTTGTTATAGTAATTCTCTTGCACCGAATTAAATAACGGAGGAACGTTACTTTGAGCTTTAATTATTTATTTACTGTTGTTTATTTATTTATTAAATTATTTATTTACTGTTATTTATGTAGCTATTAAATTATTTATTTACTGTTATTTATTTAGTTATTAAATTATCTATTTAAAAAATATTTATTATTATTTATCTATTAGAAACGGTAAAATTTACACCACACCTCGATTTGAAAGTAAGATATGAAACTGAACTCAATAAATATATCAAATAATATAAAGGACTTTAAACTTATTATATTTTAAACAACGAAATATTCAAATACTTTTGAATCACTGTGTTTATTTATTTACACAAAACTTTTACATATATATGTATAAAATTTAAATTGTTTAATTATTTTGTAAAAAAAAGAAAACTATCCTATACTTAAATCCTATACCCTAATATCTAAAATTAATATTTCATTTGTGTACGACAGGCCTCCAAACAATCATCAATACTACTGTTGAGATCGAAAAAATTGACAAACGTGATACGTGACATAGTCTATGCTGGTAATTTTTGCCGAACACACAGTTCATACTGTATGCATCCATAAGGCTCAAAAGGGTTACGGATCGCAGGCTGCGTTTATCTACGATCAACGGATGCTCGCGCGCGAACCAGCGTCAACGAGACTACATTAATCCCGATGTTGCTTTAATCAATGAACGAGAAATCGGCCGTTCGTATCGCCGGATACGATAGCATCGTTAGTAGCGTGTTCGATCAACCGAGGCGTTAAACATCGGCAAATATTCAGCGTCGTTGAGACTAGTCGCGCGGCGATTCCTTAATAAGCCGACATAACATCGGCGTTTCGCGACCGTGTGACCATTAACAACTTCATTCGACTCGATCGGCCCCCTTCCCCCTATTTCGCTCATTTCTGCGAGACTGAGTACTTCTTCCATTTTCCTTGGAAAATGCTCTTAACACGTCGCGTCTTTCAGCGTATTCCCGACCACATTCCTACTTGTGGGAAACACACGGAGCGTAATGCATCCGGCATTAGGCGAGACTCGAAGAACGTATTATTTTTTTTCTTTTCTTTTTTTCTTTTTTTCTCGGTCTGCTCCGGCCACGTGAAAATACTGGCGGAAAGACAGGAAATGGATTTCGAGTGGAATGAAACGAAACGAAACGAATCGTGGAATCGATCGTGGCTGGGCAAGCGTAAATCGCGGCCGAGGGCAAGGTGGCTGGCTCGTTGCAAAAACAATCGACGCGATCGCGAGAGAGACAAGGGGATGACGTAACCGGGCGGAGCGCGGTAACATTTGCCAGGCGTGTTGAGGCCGCGCGCGTGCGAGCGAGCGTTCTTTCGCGATCCGAGTTTTGAAAAAATAATCCCGAGGATTCGCCATAGGTGGCGCGTACGGTTTGTTTGCGGACCACTGGCGATGGCCGCCCACGCGCGATGACCGTGTAATTTCGTCGATTACCAGATACCTCCAAGTATTATCCGATCCTTGTCAATGTTCGCATCTCGCCGCGTGTTACAGTCTCTCCGGAAAGTTAGAGTACCAGCTCGTGGGATTGCATAACCACTGACAGCGACAGCCGTTTTTGCCGAACCGTTTCCACTTGCCGCCATCTTAATTACTTTAGATAAAAAGGGGCGAGTAAGCCTCATTGTTTTGGAATTTCTTCGCACGTAAAATTTGAATTGAATAAATCGTTTAGACGTCAGTCTTTCAAAAATAACATAAATTACAAATAATAATCCGTTTATCGAAATTATTGATCCTATATGATGATATAAAGTTTCAATAATAAAAATATGGATAAACAGAATATCGTCGTATTCCTATTAATCCTAAAAAACGTCGGAGGGAAAGACGTAAGATGAATAAGGGAAAGACGTAACACCAATAAATATAAAAAAAAAAAGAAATTGAGCTTTTAATCATTTTTCATTTATTAATAATCCTGAAATTGAAGTAAACGAAGTAATTAGAGCCTGCTGCGAAAAGAATCAAACACTAGAACTATCGACGAAAAAGTGTAATACATTGCAGCAAAGAAATTAAAGTGCAAGGTACAAGAGAAAATTATTAATACAATAAAGAATATAAGTAGTATATTTCTATTAGTATATTTTATTAAAAATCACTCGGATATCTAAAAATATTTAAACATAAATTAAAAATAATAATCCATTTGTCGAAATTATTGATCCTACATGATGATATAAAGTTTCAACAAATAATAAGAATCTGGATAATCAGAATATCGTCGTATTCCTATTAATCCCAAAAAACGTCGGAGGGAAAAATGTAAGATCAACACCAATAAATATAAAAAAAAAAGAAATTGAACTTTTAATCATTTTTGATTTATTAATAATTCTGAAATTGAAGTAAACGAAGTAATTAGAGCCTGCTACGAAAAGGACCAAACTAGGAATCTTAACACTAGAACTGTCGACGAAAAAGTATAATATATTGTAGCAAAGAAATTAAAGTGCAAGAGAAAGTTATTAATACAATAAAGAATAAAAGTAGTATATTTCTATTAATATATTTTAATATAAGTAATATATTTCTATTAGTATATTTTAATATAAGTAGTATATTTTTATTAATATATTTTAATACAAGTAGTATATTTCTATTAGTATATTTTAATATAAGTAGTATATTTCTGTTAGTATATTTTACTAAATATCACTTGGGTATCTAAAACTACACCATCATAAATACACGAAGGATATAAAAAAACATTTTTCTACATCTAACCTTGATACATTGTCTTTTTTACATTCCAAGTTACCGACTTCGACGAAAAATAAATGTCACTTTTTGGTATCGTATTGAATTTCATTTAATTCCTTTAAAGGGATATTCTAGTGTGAACTTTTGAAAAAAATTGATTTTTTTTTTTACATATTCTTAAAGGACATCGTTTCAAAAATAAACCTCTGTAACCTTACGTGTAAACTCGTAAAATTGACGAAGTTATGGTTGCTTGAAGTACGCGACGACCAGCGTCATTTTTACCGCAATACTAAACTTTAAAGGCATTTTTCTGGAAACTATGTTTTTCAGAACAGTGTCCATGATATCTCAAAATCTACTTGACCAATTAACTCAAAATTTTAAGTACGCATTTAGTACATGTGTGACTATAGCCCCTGCCAGAATCAACCAAAAAATTTTATTTTTTATATTTTTCTAGGCTTTCAAAGTTTAACAAAAACATGCAAAAATAGATAATCGAACTTCAAAGTATCGCCACTTTTTTAACTACCGATTTTTTTCTTTTGTTTTGGTACCTACTATAGCCAAACACATACTAATTAAGGAACATTCACGTTTTTTTTATTTCCGACAAGCAGAATGGCCGGAATTATGGACACCGTGAGACGACCTTTTTTTAAAAGCGACTCATGTTTGAAAGTATGCAGTGCCATTAATTTTAACTTTTTCTGTCCCAAAAAATTGCAAAACGTCGTTGAAATGCGTACAAATAAACCTTGTCAATTGGACTGCAATAGGTATATAATAGTTTCTTTGCAAAAAAATTCCCTAACAAAGTTAAAAGAAAACACGCACCTCACACTAGAATTTATTCAAGGGGCCATTTGTCTTTCAAAGCTGTACGTCGCGACGCACAATGCCTCCATTCCGCTTTATCCGCTCGAACGAATCTACGCGTCTCGGCGTAATCTACGGTTTTCATCGTTTCAATTTCAATTTTCAGACGCCGGATTGCTTGCTCCGCGACGGAACGTTTCGATTGCGCAACAGTGGCCTACGATTCGCGTACGAGGATTTCAAGGGGCGCGCGATGAGAGCCGAGTAATGTCGCGACACACCTTGCGCGCGTAACGCAGATCGCTGCCGGTTTACCGGTCCACAGTCTCCGGCTGCAGGCATTAACCTGGTATTTTAATAGCGCTCGTTTCGACTTAGCCGCGCACAATGCAACGCGTATCGTAAATAAAAATCACGCTTCTCGCGCTTTCACGCGGATTCCCGAATTCCTTTCGTTCTCTGTATCATGAAACATTCGCCCGTTGAGATTTTAAAGCAAGTAACAAACAAAAGATGAATTCCAATTTCCCTTTATATTTCTGGACTTATCCTGCAAAATTCAGTTTATCGTTTTCGCTGTGTCGTAAGGCGCTGATTTATTTAAAAAGCGTGCTGGAAACATCATTTGAATGGGAAGGTAAACGTAATAAATTATTAGCAGATAATCAAAGTTCACTAAGTTTAACTAAGAACGGGAGCGCATGGACGTTTGTTTCTATTTTATTAGTGAAAGATATAATGATGGCGCAATATTGTCCTACAAATAAACAATTGACAGACTTACCATTAAACTATGTAAAATTAGAAGAATTTAGAGGTAACTTGTTATGCATAATATAATTATGTTGTACATAATGTAAATGTTAATGTTAGAAAGGATTCACAGTTAAGGGGAAGTGTTAGGAATAACTGTAAATCATATATAAATATGTACTCGTGTGGATGGATGCGCGACATCTATTGTCTTAGAATTAGTATTAAACTACTTGCCTCGTATGCATATGTGTATATGTGTACATGGACCGCATTGAGAAGAAAGTTTAGAAAAATAGTTAAAAGAAGTTGCATCGTATAGATCTCAGAGGAAAGTGATTGTAAGTTTTAAAAATAATAAATATCTGTGTTTCGTAAAATGAAATCTAACACCAAATTACAACAACCTATTTTATTGTCGACTGTTTGTAAATTTCTTTCTCTTTCTGTATCGCACGTTCATTCGCCCGTCCCAATAATTCTATAATAATAATATACATAAATAAATTACTTTGTACCAAATTATAATAATAATACATATAAATAAATTCATCAATAATCAATTGCAAATTAATTCTGAAACAATTCAAAAATAAACTCTAATTTCGAATTACGCCCGAGGTGGAGCACACACTTGAGCGATTTACGATCCTCGCGGAAATTGATTTCCAACGAACTTCCCATAACACGAGATTAAATACCGAGCGATCGACTCGTCTCGCCTGGTCTCCGCCTTCGCGGAGAGCCGAGACGTTTCCATCGTTAAGGGGAGACCGTGATAAAACAATAATGAGCGACATCGGAGCGGGATCGAAGTGAATCGCATAGCCGTGAAATTACGTCGATCCTCTGACCCATTTCCGGCCGATGCCGCTGTCCGAACGGCGCTCGGTAATTTCCTCGAAACGGCCAGGCCAATTGGAAAGCGATTGAGGGAGGGGAGAGAGAGAGAGAGAGAGAGAGAGAGAGAGAGAGAGAGAAAACAGTCGTGCCACGAATACCTGAGGCTGCCGTGTGCCGGCCTTTCCTCGTAACCGGCAAGAAAACTCGCGAACAATCGATTCCACGGAACGGATCGGCCGATCGATACGGCCGGCCAGCGCGGCATCGCGAAATGCCTCTCGCGGCAACGAGTTTACAAAGTAAATACGACTGGACGCACGTGCGCCGCGCGCCAGCGTCGTTTCCTTCTGCTCCTCTGATCGTTGAGCATCTTCTGTTCTCTTACTTTCGTTGTTAGATCAACTGTTAACGTGTCACACGACTGGAATTTTTGCGCGTACAGGTGTACATTTCCTCGTTTTTTCGACTTTTACGCTGCTCGAATATTCCCCGCAACGTCACAGAGACGATCTGAATGAAGGATTAATGGGGGACCAGTAGGAGAGATCATTTTGAAATTGAAGCAACACGAGGCTATGTGTTATCTTTCAGTGAGAGATACTTCGTTGTAGATCTTGCATCGACAATTGCCACGAAGGCGTATTTAAGTTGTAATTATATTAATATATGTCGCATCATCTAAGTTACTTTATTATATATATTTAATTAATACTCGAACCGTCTCGAATAAACGTGATCGAATTGTGTCAAAGTCACGAAAGATGATCGGCCATTTTATCAACGAGCGGCCATCTTGAAGACGAATACATGCGCATAATTGAGGTTATGTTGCAGTTTCACCTGCCAATATTTTGAAGTAGCGTGAATAAAATTACTTGTCTCTTTATCAGACGTAATTTAATGTAATATAATTATAATATATTAAATATAATTATATTAATTAACGATAATTATATTTAATATGTTATAATTATATTATTACATTAAATTACGTCTGATACCTTTGAGACAAGCAAGTTTATTCACGCTACTTCAAAATATTGGCGGGTGAAACTGCAACATAACCTCAATTATACGCATGTACTCGTCTTCAAGATGGCCGGTCGTTGATAAAATGGCCAATCATCTTTCGTGACGGTTCGAGTATATCAATCAAATGTATATAATAACATTACTAAAAATTAACAGAAAACAAAAACACCTACGATTTATAAAAGAAAAAGTGACTGAGCTGAATACTGATTTCTTAAAAAATCGGAGAAAACTATTATAGAAACCTCGAAAAGGCGACTGGATTAAATCTGTTGACTTCAAGTACGAAAATATTCGCGACTCACGTGGAAATGTGAAGAAGAACGTACCGATTAATTCCCTTTTCGTGCATGCGAGGCAAAGAACGTTTTTCTTTGTATTGGAAAGGAAAATAAACATAAATTATAATTCATCGCAAAATATGACTCATTTTACACAAACGACAACTAAATTCTTACCCAAAATAGCAAAGATTTGAAAGAAAAGCAACAACTGCACGATATTTTTTTTTTGTAAAGAAAGTGGATTCACTCTGAGCGTAAAACTTTTAATTTCAATATTTTTATAAAAAGAAGAAACGAAAGGAAAAGAAATTGAAAAACGATAAATAGCCAAGAGGCCGAGGCGGAGAAGGACGCGTTGTCACAGAACCTGCAACAACATCGGGACGCACGCAGCAACTATCATTAACAGAGTCCATTCTTCCCGGACGTGGCTCGGCGAACACGTCCAGTGCTGGCGGTGCAGCGCACCGCTTCCGTGGATCTCCAGGTGTTTATCTCGCGCAAATTAACGAGCGCGCCGTTCCGGGAACGGGAGGAGGAACGTTCAATTAATGGGGCCGGAATATTCGTGCTCGAGCGTTCTGTTCTGGTTTTTCAGGTTCTCTCCGTTTCACGGATTCGCGCTACGCGGCCGTCGAATTGATGAACGAGCCTCGCGCGTTATTTACGAGGCGAACACCTTTACGAGCCTACGAATCTTTTTTTCTTTCAAGCCGCCGTTTTTTCCATTCTAGCGATTACGAGACGCGCCTCTTATCTCGCCTTTCAAAACGCGAGCAACGCTCCTTGATTTGTTGCCCGCTTCGAAGGAAGACTCTAACGTGCGACTTGAGCAGAAGGCAGAAAGTTGCAGAAAGTTCAGGTTTCCATCTCTCATATCCAACCGGTCCTCGGGGATTTCGAAAAACTGACTTTTCGCTCGAACAACACACTACGAGTGCGTTCAATGTGTAACACATATCGATATCTCCTCGCGTCAGTGAGAATTTTCAACGTTGTCGAATCTCTCGATCGAGAGACAGTGACAAATTATCGAGGGAGAGAGGAAAATCACAGAAGGGGGGGGATGAAAAATGCCCTGCCGATAAGAATCGATCGGTGGACTGCAATTACGCGCGCGCGCGACATCTAATTAACGTGATTGGCAAGTTTAAGAGCTACGCCCGAGACCTTTATGACGCGGCCCGATTATAATTTCACCGATGCCCTCTACGTTTATAAACATTAACGTAATGATTACCAATTACGTAATTTTATGTGTTTTGCGCTGCTCCGATTTACATGGAATGTGCGCCGCGTACGAGCAATAGCCGCAGGGCTTGGTTGCGGTCGCGGCCGCCATCCGCTTTGCCTCTCATTTGCATAACGATACGCATTACGTTACGACGAGCTTTGCGTCGTCAGATCGCAACTGATTAACCCCTTCGGAGACTCGAAGTTCATAAAAGTGACATGATCACATGCGGTATCGGATCTACAAGACCATCAAATGATATAAAAAAATCTCCATACGTACGTAAAATTTTGTTTTCATCACGTTCAGGCGTGTCAATCTGGAATTCGTATAAATGTCTGTATACAATTATAATTCGAAATAAAGAAGGACGATTCGATTGTCGACTTTCACCTTTCACGTTAATGAAACGAATTTTACAAATGTATCGCAACGAAAATTTTGTTAAAATTATTACCAAGTCTTCGGAGATAAAATCCTGTCTTCGGAGATAAAATCAGGAATTGGTACTGGTGGTAGTAATCAGAAACGCGTTGTTGACGAGAAAATCACTATTGTTGTAAAATTTGCGACGTAGGTTTATATATCTACCCCTGAATTATATATATTTAAAAATTATTTAATATATATTTAAAATTATTATATATATTTATATATATTTAAAATTATTATTTAAAATATTTATATATATTTAAAATTATTATATATATTTATATATATTTAAAATTATTATTTAAAATATTTATATATATTTAAAATTATTATATATATTTATATATATTTAAAATTATTATTTAAAATATTTATATATATTTAAAATTATTATATATATTTATATATATTTAAAATTATTATTTAAAATATTTATATATATTTAAAATTATTATTTAAAATATTTATATATATTTAAAATTATTTAATGTTGTTGAACAATTTTATAACGTGTTATTACTAGAAAAACGTTAAAGCAGAGGTAACTGGCGGCCCGTGAGACTTTGCCCCCACTTTGAGGTAGCTAAGTGCTACCCCCTCCACTGCGTCGACCAGCCCCACTCTCTCAGTCTGTTGATTTCCCCACTAAGCAGTGGAGAGGGTAGCACCAGCGATTAGGACAATGATTCGCGGGCCGCCAGTTAGCGCTGCGTTAACGTTTTCTAGTAATGACGCGTTATAAAATTGTTCAATAACATAATATCGTACGAAATATTTCAAAACTGAGGTAGATGTATAAACCTACGTCGCAAATTTTACAATAATAGTGACTTTCTCTTCATCAATAGCTGTCTTCGTGTTAAAGTACGATTTCATTCCGATTCATTACGTTACATGGCAAAAATTTAATTGTTATGCTCTTTATATCCAGTGAATTGGCGCTTGCGTGGTAATTGTCCCGTTCACTGGCAACGTATTCGCGATTAAGCAGCGACATAGTGACCGTGAGAGATGGAACCGTGTTAAAAGGATTAAAGGACATCAGATGAAGAAAGCTCATCGATATCTATATTAGCGATTTTAGTTAACAGGACAATCGTATCGCAGTTCGACACTCGCACGCCATTGCGTTGCGTTTCGGAACGAAACGAGGTATTTTTTTCTCTCTCTCTCTCTCTCTCTCTTTCTCTCTCAATATGTTGTCACGAGCGTGACTCACAAGCAGTCGAGAGTAAAAGTAACGATCCCGATAAAACCCAGCGGACCATCGTGCGTGGATGCAAAAGCAGCGTCGATCGCGTCCGCGGGAAATTAATCGACCAGTCCTGTTCGCGTCCTCCAGTTCCCCGGAGTGTCGAGTCGATATACCCGACTTTTAAATTACGCGAATCCGTGTGTCGCGGACACGAGACTTTTTTCTTGTTTTTATTTCGCTGCGACGTTGTACATACAGCGAACTTCTCCCGAACACGGCGAACCGCGGGTGAACATTTGTCGTCGCTTCGCGTGTATCCTGTCACGGGCTTTGATGTTACCATGCAGAATGCATCGCCATTTGTTCGCAATTTATTTATTCACCGGGCGATCGAACCGGGTCACGGGCGTCGCAAGCAGATTGAGAACTCGTAAAAACTGAAGAAGATCTCCAGTTTTTTTAAATTTCCAGAACGACGTTTGATTGACTCCGCTGTGTTCGACTCGAATCGGGCTGCGCACGATTTCCACGTGGGAGGAAACAGATGAACGAGTCGGGCTGGTGTGCCCCGGATTTCCTCGCAGCGCGGTCGGTAATTGCGTTAAGGAAGGAGCGGCTGTTTAACCGACGAACGGGCCATGGGAAACGACCTCGCCAGTTGATACCACCGGTCACCGCGAGTCTTCGACCTCCCCGCAGTTTGTCTAGCTCTGTTACGGCACGATCGTGCGGGACTTGGAGGGTGTGACCAGCTTCACGCGGAATGTGATCTGTTTCAGATCGCGTTTCTACGGCCAAAAGTCAATTTTTCAAGTTCAACATTTGGATCAAATTTTCTTTTTCTTTTTCCTAAAAAAAAAGAAAAAAAAAATTTTAACTCTGGAACTCGAAATATTACTCGTTTCAGATAATTGTACGTAACTAAACTAAAATTCTGACAATCAAGGTGAAGCTGTTTCGTTTGATTACTAGTTACAGAGTAAAATGGGACTGCGTTTGGTAGACGATCGCGAAACGAACGTTTTCAGGGCGAGGCTGACCGATCTCGCGCGTGAAATCGCATCCGACAGCGCGCGATCGCACAGATCGCGGCTGCTGATTTACCGCTGCGCCGTGAATCATAACGCCGACGCTCTCTCCTCTATGAAGATATCGCTCGAGCCTATCTCGTCCGCTGCTGTCGTCGTTTGATGCTTCGAATCGAGAGAACGGCCACGCGCAACTCGTTGAATAACACGCGAAATTACACGCAGCTCTGCACCGATGTGTGCTCGTCAACCGCAAGGAAAAAAAAGTGAAATGGCATTGTTACGAACGGATAAATGAGACGAGAACAATATTTGAAAAGGATCGGCTAGCGCAGAGGTGGCTAACTGGCGGCTCTTACCCCCACTTTCCTCATCGCTAGCGCTATCCCCTCCACCGAATTCGCGCAACCAGAACACAACAACCATAAGTACCCAAATTCACGCAACCAGAACACAACAGCCATAAGTAACATCGTTTCTTCGATACTGTACCAAATTTTACTTTATTCAAATTATTGTCAGTGGATGGCAATGTTTATTAAATTTGATAAAAAAGAAAACAACATTACTTACGGATTACTTACACCTGATACATTTGTAGAAACATTTCAAACAAGATTTAAAGAAATATTACGGCCAATGTCAGCAAGTTTGTGGAAACTTGGCAAAAGACAAGCTTGAGAAAAAATACCCACTAACGATGAAAATGAAGTCTTTCAAATATTTCAAGCGACGAAGATCATTTGGGAGTTGGTGCCAGTTAAAAAGAAAAGACTGATCGTTTTGAATCGCAGTAGCGACAGTGATGCTGAATATAATTTACTTTTGTTTCTTGAAATGTCATATTATTACTATTATTATCTTTTGTTAACCCAGCACAGTGAAATTAACATGTATTTCTACAACTAGTACCAGTTTTTCTTTCCAGTATTTTGCTTTCCTCTCTGCCGACAGACTCTATTTACACGAATTTTCGTCTCCGTAGAACGGATACTCCGTAATTCGCGTAAAACGGAGGACCGAGTGTTTTCTCTACCGTAGCTGCTAAGGTTGAAGAACGATAGAGAAAGTAGTTTGTACTAATAAAGTGGGAACTAATTATCAACTGTGTAGATACTGATTATGAGTGAGAAGATCACGCGACGAGAAAGAAGTTGAATGTTCTCTGAACTGAACGCTTGGATGGGCTCTGAACAAACTAGAAAGCTCGATCGCGTCAAATCGTGCTAAAAATGGCGAAAGACGAGGTGGCCGAGTATCGCCTGAACACTCGACGACACGTTAGATATATGAAACTTCACACCGGCGCAGTCGTTTCTTATCAGCGAAGACGGACCTGGGAGTTCGACCGATCAACCGGACGTTCATCACGCCGACCACTGTCCGTTTGAAATTAATGAAGCTGAATCGCTGCACGTCGTTATGATAGATTGCGGGCTGTGGCGCTTTGAAGCTGGCCACATCTGCTGCGCAGTGCCCATTGAGCAACCGCGTCTGAATAGTAGCGTATTAATATGCACAACGCCGACCGGCACAGTAGTTCAAGAACAACGTAACGCGGTAAAATAACAAATTTTCACGGCGGAGTACCAATCGAGCCTCGAGTGAAAGCTTCTCGACGCTTTAAAGTCTATTTATCTGCACGTGCCGATATTGCGTTTTATCGTTGTCTCGATTGATTCGTGACAATCGTCAGATTTACGAGCCGACAAACTCGCTACGATGCTCGGTTCTACGTGTGTCTAATGATAAAATAACAAGAAAATATGGTTGTGCGACATCAGATCGTTGTCCATAATGTGTTCGTCGATTGAATGATTACGTTGAATGTTTTTTTTTTTTTCTTACAAGCCGTCTCGTGGCAACCAAGTTCTCGTTTCGACAGATATCATTGTCTGTCCAGCCGGGGAGGAAACAGCTTTCAGCGATCGCGCGATCCTCGCGTGAATTAAACGGGTTGGGATTAAGTGCAGGCAACGCTGTGTAGCCAGAACTGTTTGGCAACCCTTCACTCGCAAACGACGAACGTAACGAAATGATGAGGAGAACGCGCGCTTGTTTACAGTGATACTTCTTTCCGAATATACTGTTTTGCTGCTTCAAAATCGCCCTCATTTTACAAAAAGAGAATAGAGAGTTTGTCAGAAAGATGGGCAAAGATTGTCAATAACGATGGAAATATATAATATAATATAATAATATTAATATAAATATATACTATAATAATATAAATGATATATTATATATATCATTTAATATATAATATATATAATATAATAATGTAAATATAAATGATATATTATATATATAATAAAATAGTACAAATATAAATATATAATATATAATATAATATACATATAGATTAAATATAGATTAAAATTGTATTAACTCTTAAATAAAGTAAAATTTTGTATCAAAAACATTACTTACAGTTATCCCTAATAGTTAAGAATAAGCATCGATCGAGAACGACCGATGAGAATTTAAAGAATTCGACGTGATTCTCGCTGCGACAGAGTTAACCCCCGGGCATAAATAATTCAAGAGCAAACAGGCTCGTAAATCTCACTAAAAAGTAAGTTATTTCGTCTCTTTCTACACGTTCGCCATTTGTAAACACTATTTCTGCCGTTAGAATAATTCAGCGGCGCATCGAAGCTCACCAAAGAGAGGAAAAATAATCGGCACGTGGGATAGGAAGGTCCGACCAGCCCTGAACCATGCGATCAAATTCGACCGTGCGAATAGAGAAGAAAAAAAGGTGGAAGAGGCATTTTCCCGTACGACGTGTTTTTCGCACGTGTTACGGTACATCAGTCACGCCAAGACAGAGACGGAGAGCAGTCCAACAAACGATAGAATGAAATTTGGCAGTGGGCAAAAGGTTGGGCGGCTAGGCGCCGCAGAAAATTCTTCGAATAAATAATCACAGAGGGATTAGCGGTGTAGAGTATCGCAGAGAGGGGCAAGAATCAAAAGGCCAGGCTGCTGTTCGTTTCCGACTGCTCGGAAATCATCAAAGCGCGACGACGAGTAAGGTTGGTAGATTCGATTCGATTCGAAGGTCGCCGCACGAGCGAGAGAAAAAGAGGGACGCAACGCGGAATTATCGATGCGTGGAAGGAGAACGCGAGAGGAGGATTTATGCAACCGGCGTTTCGCGAGCGATTCGAATTCATTACTGCGCCCCGTTTACCTCGGTATTCGTCTGCTCGTTATAATTGCTCCATTGTGTCCCGGGACCGCGAATAAAACGAACGAGAGAATCAAAGAGGGAAAAGCAGAGAGAGGGAGAGACATCTTTACGGCCTGAACTGAATCCGACGCGATATTATCACGACCAAAATTATCTGCCGTTTCTCAGGGGAACTGCCGAGATAACATTCGGTGATAGAAGAAGCCAAAGAATCAATAAAAGTCTTTCTTAAAGAATTATTATTTGTATCTTGCTGAACACAATTAGTATTTTAATATTCAGTGTTACGCGGTTATATACTTTCAGGATTTTTTTATTAAAAAAATTGTCGATAAACAAGCTCCGATCTTAGCTACAGTGAGACAATAGCACTTTCCTTCGTTATAACGTCAGAAATATACGTTTCTTGATGTTGAGTATTTCCTTTCTCTTTTGGTGTAATCTCCTACTAATGTCGACGACCAAATTTAAACTTCGTTGTGGAATATAAATTTATTTATGTATATGTATATGTGTGTATATATATATATATAATTTTAAATTAATATATTTAAATAAAGTTTTATAATAAAAATATATTTTAATAGTAATTAAAAATTAATAATATTATTAATAGTTTGAAGTAATCAAAATGAATTTTTTAGAAAATAAATAAGTGAAATTTATTTTGTACCTTTTGTATGAGGGTTAATTAATTAATTTTAATAATTATCTCGAAAGTAAACGGTCTAAATATATATACATATATTTTTTTTTGTAAAATAAAATTTAGAAATTTATATTTAGAATATTTAGAAATGTTCGTCGTATTTATTAATATCTAGTTTTTTTAAATAAATTTAATTTTATTTATTTAAAAAATTTAATTTTTTTTATTGTATCTTTTGCACCATGCCGAACCATGCAGCAAAAGATACAAGTTAGTTTTAATACTAACGGAACCATACGTGGTCGAACGACTGGTTTCAAAATTCAATTTTAAAATTATACGTCCCCTTCTTCCGTTCATTTAACTTTATGAAAATTCTTACATTATCTCATTAATCAGTTTTCAATCTTTTCTTTTCTCTCTGCTTTTCTCGTTTGACTTGTTCACCGTCACAAATTTACATCTTTTTATCAATTTCTTTGCTTGAAGATCTCGGTTCTGAACTTAACTGTATGATCTGAACAGCTGGCAACAAAATTTCTAAGGAAGAATGACATCAGTTGCAACTATTCGGAGGATTTTGCAAAACTTGCAAAAGCGAGGTAGAATGATATGGGAAATATATATGATATTTCAGGAAAAACGAAGAAAAATACCACAGTTGTCGACGTAAATTATAAAATAGTCTCAAAAGAAACTCGTTATTCGACTTTCGCCAAAGAGTTTTTATATTTCTCAGATTCGAACGCTAGAACTGCCAACGCTAGGAATCAAAGCGTAAAAATCTCCATTAGAGACGTTAAAGTAAATAAACAAAAAAAAAAACTTTACAATGCAACGAAGTGCACAAGCTTTTATTTATTACATTTTACGAAGAATCGTTTAAATCTCTAAAAATTACACTGTTTCACGTACCGTAAAGTATCCAACATGCAAGGAAATTGCAAATTGGCCATTTTGACTATTTTGGTAGTTCTGGTGTTAACTTGCCATCGAGGAGACATTCTCCGCGAACGTTGTATCGTTTCGCGTGGAAACTACGTGCAAGGGGATCACGTATGCGGGCGCCAAACTCGGCAGATCGAAAAACGCGAGCTTCGAGGCTGTTGACGCAGGTCTGATCAGGTACGGGACGTCTCTACTCGCCCGCGTAGAATTTCAAACGGCAACAAACACGCTCGAATACTTCCGAGGCCGATGCAAATAACAAAGACCAAAGACGCTTCACGTTTGCACGAAAATTCACACCGAGAGTGTGCACGAAGTGGATGATCTCTCGACGATATGCAAACGGTGAACCGATCTCGATGAAACGATCGTCGATCGTCGCCCTCGATATATTTTCCCCGACGTGAGCGGAGAGACACGACAAGAAAAAGCGCGAAAAGCGCGAGAAGAGGGACGATAACGCAACAGAGGAATGAACGAGAAGCCCACGCGAGTCGAGTTGAGGACAGAGAAAAATCGACAACGGAGACTTGTTGAAATAAAGAAGCTTGGAGAAACGGGCCGGTGAAAACAACGCGAACCTCATCCGCGACGAGGCACGATAGCACACGAGGCGGAAAAAAAATTTTATTAGCTCGTAGCGGGCATAATAACGGGCAGGTTGCATGCGTAATGCGGCGTCAGGGTCGCCTCCGCCCTGACTTTGCCCTCACGTTCGCCAACGCGCAAACACGCTCTTGTCCACCTTCGCTCGTCTTTTTTTTTTTTTTTTTTTTTTTTTTTTTTGGCCCCCTTTGTTGGAACAGCCGCTCGTTTCTGAGTTTAGCACCTTCCGCAAGTGGCCACTTTCGCGAGTTATGTGTGTATGTATGTGCGCATGGTACCTGCAGAGACTCGAATTGCTGTTAGAGTGGTAGAGCACCGAACACTCTTTAAGTTTTTCCACTGTAACTTGGTTAATCCTTGGTCGAACTTTTTAGAGAAACTTTAGGAAAGGGAATTGGTAAAAATGATTCCATATGGTTGTAATAAAATGCGATCTCTGTCCATGGATACAGATACACGACAAGAGATCGCCGTTGACGATTCACGCGAGATGCACGACTGAGTTTTTGCGTCTCTAAATTATAACGAATTTTGAAAAATTATTTGAGCACATACATTTATATGTTTTTTTTCGTGCCAGATCGTACACTTTTTGGCCACGTATATATATATATATATATATATATATATATATACCTACATTCTTCGGCGAGCGAAAGTGTTAAGAGCCCTTAGAGTACAAATTATGTTTCCCTTGAGTTTTCATCATCCGAATTAATAATTCGCGAATTATAATAAATAAAATAGTCACGATAGCCATTTCCCTCTTTTCTCTTTAACTTCAGACATTTTTTAATATAAAAACAGAGGAGAAAAACCCTCAGAACTCTCTTTAATTATTCAAAAATATTTTTTTAAATTTGTCCGATACTGAACAACTATAAAATATTGTCTGTAGAGACTTGGATTTGATACATTAATGTACAAAATAAATTGCAAAAACTTTATATCACATTATAAAATATTATTATTTTTATTTATATTATAATGTAAGATATTATATATTTTATATTATATATATATAAGTAATATTATATTTATATATTATATATTATAGACTATTTATCAAATAGTCTAGAAACGTAACATATATAATGTAACAAAATTGTTTGAAAAATAACAAATCCACTATGAAAAAATAACTTTTGTCGCATAAAATAGCAACGTAAACGTATAATCCCAAATATCTCTGATAACATTAAAGAAAACAAACAAAGAACAACGTTGGAATATGTTGTTAAAAAGGACAGTACATATTTCGTTTTTTCATAATGTAGATAATGTAGATAACTAACAGTTAAGAACAAAAAACTGCATTCTACTATGCGATTCACCTCATAGAAATAGAAATTTCTATACATTTATAGAAATATATTTATATATAGAAGATGTATAGAAATTTCTATAATTAAACATAATATATACCTAAAATATATTTGTATAAAGAAATTTCTATATACTTGATGTGTATCGGTCAAATAAAATTTGAAACAGCATAAATTCCTTTATCTTTCCAAAGGCGAACCTTAATAAAATTCTGACGTCAAACACGTTCCGTGTGCAGATGATGACTGTCGAAACGAGATATCGAAACGACAAGCAAAGAAATTGTCTCGAAAGCGGTCGGATGAACGCAAAAAAAAAAAAAAAAAAAAAAAAAAAAAAAAATAAAACACCGCGAATCCCAGTATATATATATCGCATTAGAATGCATTCGAATACACAACAGAATACTGTTTCCAACTCGGCCAGAGTCTGTGGAAACTGCGATCCGGTGGATCGAGAGCACGACCAGTTTAATGTTAAATTTCCCGTCGAGTCGAATAACCGGCCCTGACACACGCGGCGGCCGCGTCTTCCCCGAGGTCTGTTCCCGCAGGCACGAAGCGTTTTACGATTATTTCTCTAGCCGAGCCGTAACTTCGTTGCTCCGTTCCTCTCCCCAGCTGATTTAGATTAGCCTAGCCGCGATTTCCGCGTGCGCGCAACAGTCAAAGAGATGATTTCGCCCGATCCCGCCAACTGCTTTGCTTTATAGGTTCTTTCATCTTCTACGTGCGAGTGCCGCCTCTCGCTGCCGGAGAAACGTCTCCGAATTGCTAATACCATTAATCGCGAACGTCCGCGGGGAAATACGGAAGTTCGCCGGCGGACAACTCAAAGAAACGGAAAGAAAGAGAGAGAGAGAGAGAGAGAGAGAGAGAGAGAGAGAGAGAGAGCTAGATCGGTCGCGAGTGTTCGTCGATCGATGTTGTCGAAAGCCTGAAGGCGAGAGGGAAGAAGCGGAGAGAGCCAGCTGATTGGACGCTACCCGCTACAAATAGATGCGACGTGCAACGCGGCGAGCGCGGTTCATTTCAATAATCCGACCGTTGAAATGCTGATCGAGAGAGGAAGGAGCGGACAGACACCGTCTCGCGTCTGTCGGCGAGCCGAACTCGGAATTCCGCGTGCGGGCAACAAAGCGGGCGGGCTGCGTTCGCATAAACGGAATAACGATCCGGCTCTCGGTCTCTTGGCACTAGCCTGCGCGACCACGGCCCCCTATCCCCGCGAATCGTTCCTCGTCCATGACGAAATAAAACGCGCGCCCGCCTCGTCCTCGCCCGGCGAAAGTACCGCCACTCGCTTGACACAGTTCCGCTCGCTCGCTCGCTCGCTGCCTACCACCTCGCTGCTCTTTTCTTCGCGCTTTCCTCTATCGATCTTCCATCACCCTTATTCCAACAAGGGAATATACTTAGAAGTATTAATCACCAAGTTTGGCTACCGGTTACCTGACGAATCGAAAATTAGTAAAAGAAACACAATTCGAGTAAATGTTAATAAACTTGTAAATTTTTTCGATATTAGCTTCGTTTACTGCATTCATTTTCATTATTTCAAGTCGCATCAACCACTTGGATTGGCGTGGATTATTAGCGACTTGAAATCTTACAATTTATTACATAGGTTGGACTGTCTTAGAAAGCTTTCAAGTTAAGTTAGGTTAAGTTAGAAAAATTTTAGGTTAGGTTTCTCTATCCTTGTCATTCAGGGAACGACTTGTGTTCTTCTTACGAAGGATTAAACTTGAAACTAGATACTACAATTTATTATATACAGATTCAAACTGTTTCAGAAGACTTTTCTTTTCATTTTCATTATTTGTAAAGTCGCATTATGTAAAATCGCTCGCGTGGATTATTAGCGATTTGAAATTAAATCTTATAATTTATTACAAAGGTTGACTATCTTAGAAAGCTTTCAAGTTAAGTTAGGTTAGAAAAATTTTAGGTTAGGTTTCTCTATCCTTGTCATTCAGGGAACGACTTGTGTTCTTCTTACGAAGGATTAGACTTGAAACTAGATACTACAATTTATTATACACAAATTCAAACTGTTTCAGAAGACTTTTCTTTTCATTTTCATTATTTGTAAAGTCGCATTATGTAAAATCGCTCGCGTGGATTATTAGCGATTTGAAATTAAATCTTATAATTTATTACACAGGTTGGACTGTCTTAGAAAGCTTTTAAGTTAAGTTAGGTTAAGTTAGAAAAATTTTAGGTTAGGTTTCTCTATCCTTATCATTCAGGAAATGACTTGTGTTCTTCTTACGAAGGATTAGACTTAAAACTATTAGGTACAATTATTACATAAACTCAGACCGTTTCAGAAGACTTTTCTTTTCATTTTCTCTCAAACTCATCTATTTAATTTATTATATAAAGTCAGACCGTTTCAGAATACTTTTCTTTTCATTTTCATAATTTGTAAAGTCGTATTACATAAAATCGCTCACGTGGGTTATTAGCGACTTGAAACTAAATATTACAATTTATTATAGAATAGGACTGTATCAATTCTACTGATTGGATTGATTCTTTATCCTTTAGGAAAGAACTTATGTTCAATTGATGATATTCAGTTGCTGTATTTTCTACACTGAGTAGTAATATGTTACACTGTTGATTAAACTTTGCACAAATCACAAGTTGGGAGATATTCTTCTTTGTCGAGCAGATACTGGTGAGTTTTGTATTTTCGTGTCTTGTTATGATGTTTCGCTCGTGATAAAGAACGAGCAATTGCTCTTTAAAAAAATTCATTCTTTATTGTTGTTAGGTTTCCATTTGTCGTTCCAATTTCCCTTTACTTTCTCTCTTAAGCTGAGAAGTACAGATTCCGGAGGTAGCGATCAAGAGTCGAGGCAAACATCATTTGCTCCGAGATCGAGCGAAAATAAAACAGAGATCACGAGGAGCGTGAATAATCGGCCTGCGTAATCGATGCTCGCGTAAATTAAGGCGAAAGCAGCGGAGAGAATTAAATTACGAAGAGATTGATACGTCAACCGTGGCGATGGGTTTGCGAAGCGAATTCACAGCGAATTTGAATTAGGGAACCCGCGCCAGACCGCCAGCGATAATTAAATTATAATTAAAGAATTTATTCGGCCCGGGTTGCTCGGGCCCGTTTGGTAATCGATGTGTGCGCGCGCGCGCGGGGCCTCGCAATGGCAAGAACCTCTTAATTAAACCCGCGTCGAAACGAGTTCCGCCCGAATCCGAGTCGACTCGCAACGCGGTAAATAAAAATCTTGTGGATCCGCTTGCCACCGACAGTTGGCGCAAAATCCCTGCGGAGGTCGTTAAGATTTCCTCTGGAATTCCCGAAGAAAAGAACGCAGCTCATTATCCTGAATGATAATTGCATCAACTTCGGCGGAAACTCGCCTAAATGACTTTTCACGAGAATTCGAAAATCTTGTAGAGTAAGAGGCGAACTCTTTATTCGCGAATATTAATAAAATATTAATAAATGTTATGTTATATTATATTAATAAACTGTGTAATTAATGCAGTATTTATTTCTATAAACACGAAGACTCAGGCGCGCGTCGGGAGCCATTGAAACATTGCGAGTCCATTAGTTAAAAATAGCCATTTCTAGGTTATGTAACGAAAAGTTTCTAGGTTATGTTGCATTTCGTCATATCTTTCGAAGGGTAAGTAAAATTTATGAATTATATCTTTATGACTGCCAGTTCAGGAGTTTTTTGTTATCGTGATAATCTTGCAAAGTCGTGAAAATGGACGGAAATTTTAAAATATAAATTTATATACATATACTATAATTTAAAATTAATATAATTAAGTAAAGTTTTTAAAGTAAAATAAAGTTTTCAAAGTTAAAATAAAAATATATTTTAGTAATAATTAAAAATTAATAATATTATTAACAGTTTAAACTAATGAAAATGAGCTTTTTTTTAAAAAAATAAATAAGTAAAATTTATTTTGTACATTTTGCATCGATTAATTTATTTTAGCAATTTTGATTATCTCGAAAGTCAATGAAAGTAAATCTAGTTTTTTTTTTTTTTCAATAAATTTAATTTACATATAACATAACACAGCGTTTCGAGGCAGTAGACACAAAAAGCTTCGAAATTCCTCTGTTTACTCTTCTAAACGGAATATTCGGTCCACGATACTAAAATTCGTACGATATTAAAATCCCCCCCCCATCGAAGAATTCTGTTCTGGCAAATTGTCAGGCAAGCGGCAGAAAAATCGCCAAAGTCACGGCCCGATGAATAAGCAGTGACGCAACGTTCGCGGCCGAGGGAACGCGTCGTTTTGTGCTGACGAAACTGCCCGTACGAAATCTGCCCCGATGAATCCGCGAGAGAGGAGAGAGAGACAGAGAGAGAGACGCTCGTTAGCGCGATTATTACCAACCACGGCTGATTCACCGTGGCGAACTTGGCCGGATCGAACAATGAGGAACGCCAACGGGAGGAACGAGGGGCACGAGAGATACTCGAGGTAATAAGCCGGGCGAGGTTCATTAAGCGCATTGTTGCGTCGCAACATCTCCTCTCTTCCGTCCACGCGAACCGCGCCGCGCTCGCCTCTCCTTTGAGCGATCCCGGTGGATCGCCTCACGTGGATCCCTCGAAAGGACAACCGACCACGATTTATTTATCCACGGCTCGTCCCGACACCGATGAAACGTCCTTTCGCGAAAATTTCCAACGCGTTGCCCCCTGTTCACAACGCTTTTGATCATTTTTCGGTTTGTTCTTTGTCACAGGTTATTGTGAGGACTAATGATTGACGAAGAAAGAAGGAGTGCAACGATTGTGCGTAGATTTTGACGGCAATGTCGAGGATATTGAGTCCGCTTTTGTGGAGGAAAGCGTATTTTCGTCGCCGGAAGATGAAGATCGAGAGGGGTGACTTTTAGTTTCTCAAGTATGCCTCGAACAAGGGGCATTACCGAGTAGAATGCACGGGACGAAACCAATTCGCTGATTCACGCGACCCAATTAACCAATGGATTATCGCGCGAGTGTAAACGACGAATCGATGCTCGGCCGTGGCCAATCGTTCAGGAGGAAATTTGTTTCTGTGAAGAGAGCCAAGCGTTTATCACCGAATCGCAACTTTGCGCTTTAGTTTCAACTCGAGCTTCCACGAACAGCTACCACACCACGCAGTTCTTTTCGTCGTCGAGGATTTTCAATTTGTCGACGATGCAACGATCACGTTCAACTAGTCGAATTGTATCGAGGTCACGTAAATTTGAGGATCTGTCACTCACTACCTAAATTCCTCAGCTGAATCTCTAGATAATTACAACTGCATCAAAGTACTGTAATTGGACTAAAATTCAAATTTGTGAGTCGCAGAAATTTTGGCAAAACTGAAAAATTATAAACATTTGAGTTTTTCTTAACACACGGTGAAATTATGTTGAAAAGAAACTTTCTTTGCGATATCAGCTGATATTTCAATTCGTTAATTTCCAAGTTTATTATACCTCTATATTCAAGGATAGCAGAAATATTTGCTAAAGGAAGTAAAAATTTGTAAAGGCTTTACTTCCAGCAAGTGTTCGAGATACTCCGAAAGTTTGACAAGTCTAAATCTACGAAGTGGATTTTTGTAAATTAAAGTTTAATATATATATAAATATAATTATATAACTAATAATTTATAATATGATTATTTTTATTATTTTTATGATTATATTTGTAAAAAGTTTTTATTATTTAAGATTTTTAATTATAATAGAATTTAATAATTTATATATATATTATAATTAAAAAATTGATTATTATTATTTTTATTTCTTCTTATTATTTTTATGATTATAAAAGTTCTTATCATTTAAAATTTCTAATTATAATAGAATTTTTACACATGACTTTTATTTTATTTATAATTACATACATACGTGGATTATGATTATTTTCGATATTTTTGATATTTATAGTATGTGAAGGTATTTTAAGGATTATTACTATTAATTAGAATAAATTATGAATTTGCTCATTTATCGCCTCTCGAAAGATCAACCACCTCTCTCACGCGCGAATTGCGAGCTAGTTTCTCCTAATAGCAGCGTCGCTCGTATTCTCCTAATCGCCAGCAAGACCCGCAGAGAGAATTCTCCGAAGGTGCGCCGTAATTTTAACCGCTCGGTTCATACGCGAGCAGACACGAGGACGAAGACACGCTCGTTTGTCACGGCCGCGCATAATCGCAACAATGGCCTGGGTGGCGGTAAACAAAATCGTGGGAGGCAACGACAAGAGGGGAACCGACTCCACGCCCAAAAGCAAATAACCGAAATAAACCACCTCCTGTTGTAATTGTCGCTATCGAGCCGCGAGTGCCGACTCGTCTTCGTCTTCCGGAGAAGAAGATGGTCGCGAGAGAACGCCCGCACGAGCGAGCTGGTACCCGCTGATACCGGAGAGAGCCGCATTTCTTCTCAAACGCGCCACAACCTCGCGAGAGGATTCCTGCCTCACGATCTCGCCTGGAATTTTTTTACAACCGTTGTTAATCGCTGCTGCGTTGATTTACGACACTGTCACTGCACCAAGGAACACGTTGCTCCACTTTCGTTGCAGTGATTTTAGCTTCAGTTGTATATTAAAATTAGAAACATACGGAATATTACGAATTATATATATATACATAATAAATATAAATTTGTAAGTATTTAAACATACAACAAATTTATAAATATAATAAATTTTACTTATATTTAATAATAATTAATTTATTTGGGACGTTATTTTTGTTTGAATTATATGTTTGTGTCAATCGGATATAATATTGATTGTTGCTATTTATTATATTAATAAAAATGGTATTAATAAACAAAATTAAGATTAATGATAGATATTTTATAATTGTTGTGCTGTTGCTGTAAATATACTTAAAACTGAGAAGATATTGCAATTTTGGGACAAAAGAATTGTCACTCCAGCGTTAATTCAACCCATATATGTATAATCGGATATTTTTCATTTTTTTCGTTTCTTGTAGCAAGTGAAAGATTTTCAAGTTTCATATTAAATATTGGTCACTAATTATGAATCTACAATAATAGTAAATAATATTTTATTAGTAATAAAAAATATAAATAAAATAAATAAAATTATAAAATAATATACATACATATATATATTTATTATATATATAATAAGTAAAAATAAAAATGTAATAAACAAAACTTTATTAATAATAAAAAAAAAAACAGTGGCCAAACTTTCCATCGTCTTTTCACCATCGAACGAAAAATGATTTGACTCGCCTGTTACGTTCTTTCGTTGAAACGCGGATCGCGTAACGCGTACGCAAATGGAAACAAGCTTATCAATTCTCCCGCAAAGACGCGAGAGCGTCTCCAAGAGAGTGATCAAGGTAAGCAGTTACACGGCTGGTCGGATAATTCAATTGCTGGAAAGGAGAGAATACCTGGACGGGTCAGCCTCGAGCGTCGAGTTCGTTTAATAATTATGTCAATCCTGTCCAACAGGAGAGAGACAGAGTGAAGAGGGAGGGGGAGACGAGATAATGACCGGCGAAAGGGAGGAGATAAGGGCACGGCTAGGCCGTGGAGCGAGTAATTAATATTCCGGCGGTGGGCTAATGGCGTGCATGTAGCGATATTATGCCGGTTGATTGAGCTCTCTCGAAAATTCGCTGACTCCTCGCTGCTCATTATTTCAAGCAAGCCTCTCGTAATACACCTTTCTCCACCGTAGAATTAAACGGTGATTTCTCGTCCTTCTCTCTCTCTCTCTCTCTCTCTCGTTATTCGCTTGCCTTCCCCTACTCTCTCCGGGTTCTTCTTTGTCGCCGCCATCCTGTCTCGGATCGAAACCACATTTTTTCCCCTCTTTCCTTTTTATTTCTTTCGTTTCGTCGGTCGAACGGGGCTGCGGTAGTCGGATTTCACGCAGGCGTGAACGCGTCGAAAGCTTAAAAGGCGAAATTAGAAGACGATGCTTTTGCACACGTGCAAAGAAAAAAACGAAACAGAAGGAGCACGGAGGCGCGAATTTTCGTCGAACATATGGAAACACACGAGATTCGACCGAGCGTGGTGATACAGTCGTCCATCCGAATGATATTTCGCGCGCCAGAAAGTAGCCCGTGTATTATTAATACCATCCTTATTAAACCGCGTTCCCGAGTTTGATCCGTAACGTTCAGGCGTGGCCGGAGCTTAATAAGCCTGAGTTCTGCCAAACCGGAGCGCGCGTGATTAAACGACGAGAACCGGCGTCGTCGAACGAACGATCACGACGAATTTATACGTCTTTCGCGCACATCCGCGCGTAACCGATAAGTAAACGCATACGGTTCGCCACGTCGTTTTGAGAACGAGCGGCTCGCGCCACGCTCTCCGTCATAATTCTCGTTAATTTCGGGCGGACTTGGCAGAGTATGGCAAGAGGGCCGACGGACAGACGGCGAGACAGACAAGCCGCAGAGCCGAGACTTTTTCACAGAGTGAATCGTCGGTGACCAGCGAGACGCGCGGGCTAATTATAGCGTGCGGGCAAACGATTTTAGATGGACAATTAGGACGGCCGCGAGCCGTAGGTATTCCGCTCCGAATTTTGGCGAAGCGCGGCGCGTGTTCGCGGGCGCGCGTCGCGACCGGGGCGAGACTAAAAGCTGGACGCCATACCGGGTGTACCGGAATGTTACCAGCGACAACATGCCTCGGATGTTTGGTAGTGCAAGCCCCCGATCGGGGATCGGTTGCATAACCGGGCTCGACGGAAGCTCGAATAGATTTGAAGGAAGGGAGGAGATTTGTGCCAGCTTGTTACAGACGCCGCGTCAACAATCTCGCTTTTCCCTGCGCGTCGTTGCGCGCAACTCACGCGTGCGACCGAACACCCTCGGACTCGCAAGTGACTCATTCGCTCGCCAACGAAATTCAACTTTCGCGCCTCGCCCGAGCTGTCTTCTTTTCTCTCTTTTTCAACAGTTGGGGATGAAAAACGAATCTTTCGCAAACTGAATCTTTCCTCGAAAGGAACGAGATTTTTTTTTTTTTTTTTTTTTAAGGAAGCATATAAACAATTAGTGGTCCGTAAATAAAAGAAAAAAACTTTGTTTAAATGGNTGACGAAGATACTTGAACAAATGTATACTCCTACTCAAAAGTCTGGAGCATCCTCTATTTTTTTTTTTTTTTTTTTTTTTTGAACGAAACAAACAAACTCACTTGGAAATAAATCCTGCCGCGGCGTTTTCAATCGAGAACGGAGCCGATCGAAAATAATCGTCGTTCGTTTCGAGGCGGCGAGGAATTAGGTCGACCCTTCGAAGCCCGGAAAGCTCGTTTCCATCCGCCCTTTGTCAACCGTTGATCCCTTCGTTCTGAATGCGACGCGGATGCCCTTCTTCCGCCCACGTGGCCACTCTCAAACGAGACGACGACGACGACGACGACGACGACGACGGGACGAGACGAGACGAGACGAGACGTGATGTTCGTGCGGTTGTCAGCGAGCTCTGTGCTCGTAACGTGCACCGAAATAGAAAGTGTCGCTCCGATCTAGGACCGCTAGTTACCGGTTAATAGCTGCTGGATAGCATCCGCGTCTGCAACCTCCTCCCAACACGAAAATAAATATGAAGAATAAGACGGATCTTTACGCTTTAGCGCGATTCCTCGTTGACGTTAAAGTGGGAGATGTGGATACCTTTATCGTCGCTGACGAGGTCAACCTAAATCCTCTGTCAAGTTCTTTCTTTTTTCTTTTTCAAGCAAATGAAATACAACTCTCAACACGATTCCTCGTTCACGTTTTTCATTCTCTTCTCGTGAATTTATTCTTAATTAACTTAATTATTGTTCTTTCCGCTTTAATCGAAGTGAAGTGGGTTAATTTATTCTTCATTTTCGTTTTCTTAAATGAATTTACGAATTAATGGCAGAAAGTTGGTCGTCTACTTAAAGTGGACTTCGCTTTGTGAATTCGCCCCATTCGCCGCAAGTCTAACCAAAGTAGAAACACAAGAAAGATAACTAGCGAATGCTTGAACGAAAAATAAGAATGGCGATTAGAGACGCACCTAACTCTTCGTTGACGTTGAGAGAAAAATATGGTATCCTTATCATTAGTAATAGAGAGCAACGAGCATTATCAAGACCCCCTTTCCCTTTTCATTTCCTTTTCTCAGATGAATTTACGAATTCATTAACCACTTGCGCTGGCGGACCGATTGCGGACCATAACGAGTGACCAACACCGTATACGGTAATTCGTCACTTTCTTTTCGTCGGTACGATACCACTGGATAGAAATTATTGTGAAGTAATAAATTTATCATTTGTTTTGCCTATTTTGTTTTACTGAAATATACTTAAAACTGAGAAAATATTACTAATATTTAATAATATTACTAATATTACTAATACTAATATTACTGATATTACTAATACTAATATTACTAATATTACTAATACTAATATTACTAATATTACTAATACTAATATTACTAATATTACTAATACTAATATTACTAATATTACTAATACTAATATTACTAATATTACTAATACTAATATTACTAATATTACTAATACTAATATTACTAATATTACTAATACTAATATTACTAACATACTAATATAACTAGTATTACTAATACTAATATTACTAATATTACTAACATACTGATATAACAAATATTACTAATACTAATATAACTAATATTACTAACATACTAATATAACTAATATTACTATTACTGAAATAATAATATAACTAATATTACTATTACTGAAATACTAATATAACTAATATTACTATTACTGAAATACTAATATAATTAATATTACTATTACTGAAATACGAATATAACTAATATTACTAATATTACTTAAAACTGAGAAAATATTAAAAAATTTTGAAACAAAAAATTCTCGACGTGCGTGACACGTCATTCCAGCGCAAGAGATTCATGGCAAAAAGTTAGTCCAGTTAAAGTAGACTAACATACAATATAACTAATATTACTAATATTCCTAATATATCTTAAAACTGAGAAGATATTACAAAATTTTACAACAAAAAATTCTCGACGTGCGTGGCACGTCATTCCACCGCAAGAGGTTAATGGCAAAAAGTTGGTCTAGTTAAAGTAGAATGCAAGAGAAATAACGAGCAAGCTTAAACGAAGAATTAGAACGATGACTAAAAACTCTGAATGTAACCCTTAATAAATGCTCTTCGTTCAAGTTAAGGCAACGAGAGCATTATCAAAAAAGCCCTTTTTCTTTTTCATTTTCTTTTCTCGAGAGAGAACTTATGAATTCATTAAATGCTAGCTAGCTAAAGTAGAATTCATAAAAAAAAAAAAGAAAAAAATGGCAAAAAGTTAAAAAAACCTAGCCAAAGTAGAACGCGAGATGGATAACAAGAGGTAGCAGCAAACGTAAGAAACAAGAACGGCGATTAGAAACATCGAAGCAACCCGACACGACGACATTTCTCAATCGGCCCTGATTATTTTCTTTCTCTCGTGCCGTAGGGGAATGCGATGGGAATTAACATTCCTAGAGTAGTAACGATTATAGGGTCGTGGTTTTTCTCTATTCCACGCTTCAAGGACCTTCGGCAAAGACCGTGTCAATTTTCAAGAGATTCCTCTCTCGGTCAGCCTGCGGTTTTCTGACGCGCCCCGGCATGCCAACCGCATCCAAGGATGAGCCTTTCTCGAATAATTCGCTATTGGCTCCGGCTTTGGCTTTCGAGCAATTCCGCAAGAGGAGCGGAAATTCCACGCGGCCACCGAAATGTTCGAAAAAAAAAAAGATATCTCGTGAAATTCAAACGAATGTTCTTCCTCGATCAAAAACTCTTAAATTAGGAGTTGAACCAAGTTAGGACTCTTGTTCTTTCGCGCTGGAATGACGTGTCGAGACTTCATGCACGTCGCAAATTGCAATGTTTTCTCAGTTTCAATTATATTTAAGTATAAACCAGGCAAAGCAAATAACAATAATAATACATAATAATAAATTTATTACTACTCAAATAATTTCTATCCAGTGACATCATACCGACGAGTTCAAGAAGAAAACGACGAATTATTTTATCAATTGCCAGCGCATGTGGTTAACCTCTTGTGCTGGAATCAAGTATTACGCACGTCGAGAATTTTTTGTCCCGAAAATTACAATATTTTCTAAATTTAAGTATATTTAAGTATAACCCAGGCAAAGCAGATAATAAATTTATTACTTCTCAATAATTTTTATCCAGTAGTATCGTACCGACGAGTTCAAAAGAAAGCGACGAATTATTGTGTACGGTTTGGTCACTCGTTATGGTCCGCAATCAGTTGCCAGCGCACTGTCTTGCCCTTCAATGACATGCCACACACGTCGAGAATTTTTTGTCCCGGCAATTGCAATATTTTCTAAATTTTAAGTATATTTAAGTATTGTCCCGAAAATTGCAATATTTTCTAAATTTTAAGTATATTTAAGTATAACCCAGGCAAAGCAGATAATAAATTTATTACTTCTCAATAATTTCGATCCATATCGACATCAGACCGACGAGTTCAAGAAGAAAGCGACGAATTACTGCATGTATACGGTCACTCGTTACGGTCCGCAATCAGTTGCCAGCGCAAGTGGTTAAATTTCTCGTTTGTTCGTCTCGCTACGACTTCAACGACGACGTCCAAGTAAGACGAACGAATAAATAAAAATTATTACTCAAAACAAAAATCGTAGATTAAATCTAAAAAAAAAATCGTGCCATGCATCCTGTCTTATATTAACTATGGTCGCTCATTTTCGTACCGTGTTTCGATCAATCGGCCAATCGGTCGCTGACTAAAGTCCATCGATCGGACAAAGCTCGCTTACCTGAAACAGAAAGAAGAAGAAACTGGTTTAGTATACAGGGGAATCTGAGAGCGAGGGCGTGAAACGGAATTTCGGGGGCAGAGAGGCGCGAGCGCGGCATCCTTGAAGCACGGATATTACGCGGACGTTGCATAAGCATTGTTATTTATCTTGGTGAGGATCGCCAGAAACGTTAAAATAATAACACAACGCCTGCCAATGTCCCGAACAACGGGACTGGCTGACGGAAATCGACTTGTTACTCTCATTATGCTTGTTCTACACGACGTTCGCGCGATTTATCGACTCTCCCTTGCTTCGTGATCTTCTTCCCAAACTTCTTAGGCAAGCGTTAACGCGATTGGAACCATGAAATCTTCGTCAGAGAGAAAAGAAAAGAAAAACTTTATAATGGAGCTTATACACACAAGCTTTTATTTATGCATTTTACGAAAAATTACTCAAAAATACATTGTTCTCCGTAAAATTTTACAAGAATTATAAATTGGTCATTTTCATCATCTTTTGGTCATTTTTCTAGTGTTAATTACTACAGCTGATGACGTCGTGTTGCAAGTAAAATATTCGAAACATTATAATCTCTAATTTTCAAACTGGAGAATTCCAATTCGAAAGGACGTAAAATTTTAATTCAAGATGCATTGTAATTCTGTTTTCTTTATTTTTCTCAAACCGAGGCCATAATTCGTAGCGCTATCGTGACTCGATATTCCAAAGCAAGAGACAGATCCATAAGATCGTGAAATCCTCGTAAAATAATTAATGACTAGCCTTTAGGAGTTCTCGAATCAATGTTCCAATTGGGCTCTCGTTTCAACGAACAAAAAAAGCTGATTCAAGAAAAATCTCGGTCGAAAATTGAAATTCTTTCTTTTTTTATTTTAGATATAAAATAAAAGGCACGAAACTGAGTAGATGAGTTTAATTATTTAACATCAACGATAATAATTACGATTATAATAATAATTATATTTACATTATATATATTTATAATTATATTTATATTATATATATATATATATATTATAGAGATTATATTAAAATTATATTATATAGATTATAATTATATTTACATTATACATATTTATAATAATATTTATATTATATATAATTATATTTATATTTTATATATATATATTTATTACAAAGATTATATTAAAATTATATTATTATAGATTATAATTATATTTACATTATATATATTTATAATAATATTTATATCAAATATGTTTATAATTATATTTATATTATATTATAGAGATTACATTAGAATTATATTATATAGATTATAATTATATCAAGTTCCATTTTGTTCGCCATTTTGTTCTGCACGGTTGCGAAGCAGACGTTCGATTAAACATGATTAACGCAGAAATAAATAATTTCGACACGCGACAACCACCGTCAATTATAAATATCGTCAATTACAGCGGACGATATATCGAAAAGAAAGCTAATCGTATTATAGTCACGTTCGTGAAACGACGCGAAACAAGTTTTCAAAGCGTAGAGCGTCAGCCTCAGCGTTGTAATGGTCACGTAGGCTGTATTTCAATGTCGAACGAACCGCTGATACCAGCGTGAAGAAGACGCGTAGCAGTCTCGCGGAAGTAGAAGGCACGAAGCATCCTCGGGCGCCAGCAGCAGCAACCGTGTTTCGCGGTCGTTGAAGACACGCCGCGCAACGAAATCTATTCTCATTTCACTTTGCTGCTCCGCGCGAATTATGCTACCTAAGCTACTTTCGGACCGTCGGGTCATTTCGCAATTACCCGCTGCAGATTCCGTAAAGTATCGCGAGATTTAGCAAGCCGTGACAATGTCTGAAACTGAGGACCGAGCCCGAGAAGACACCCTCGGTCATTATCGCTCTGTTTGTTCGTTGTCCAAGAAAATTTGGCCGACCGTTCCCAGCAAAATCTGACGTTTCTATTCACCTTTCGCTGACAATGAGCGATTTGTCAATATCACGTTAATTACCCGCAAGCGAAAATAATCTCGTTCTCGCGTCGCGTCGATACGTTTCTCGGCAATTCAATTCGGCTCGAGCCACGGTGGGTGTAAAAAGTATGTTTCAGTCGTGACTAATCACGACTAAAATGCTGAGTAATAATATTTATTGGACAATATTTCTTCAACAAACATGGTGCATCTATTCTCCGAAGTCTGTAGAACAACAATATTAAATAAACAAAAAAAAAATATTCATATCGTTTATATAAGTATCGAGAAAAATGGACCAGAAATGAACGCGTAATAAGTATTCGTACAGTTCTATTGTCATTATCAAGTGTACAAGTAATTTAAATATTTATAATATAAAGGAAATTTAAATGTTTATGTATTTAGAAAATTTAAATTTAAATATTTATAATATAAAGAAGCAACAAATAATTGTAAAATTAATATTTATAATTAGTATTTAGTAGGGTTTCCCTTTCATTTTAATATTGCAGCTAATTCTTCTAGATATTGAATTAACCAAATTAGATGTGATTTTATTAGTGATATTATTCCATTCGTTGAGTAAAACATTTTTTACGTCGGTGTCAGATGAACGAGCAATTCGAATACATACAATTTTTTCTAAAACACTTAAAAAATGCTTCAATCAACGAATGGAACAATATCACTAATAAAATCACATCTAATTTGGTTAATTCAATACCTAGAAGATTAGCTGCAATATTAAAATCAAAGGGAAACCCTACTAAATACTAATTATAAATAATAATTTTTACAATTATTTGTTGTTTCTTTATATTACAAATTTTCTATAAACATTTAAATTTTCTTCATATTACAAATGTTTAAATTACTTGTACACTTGATAATGACGATAGAACTGTATGAATTCTTATTACGCGTTCATTTCTGTTCATTTTGTCCATTTTTCTCGATATTTATATAAACAATATGAATATCTTTTTCTTACAAATATTTAAATTTAAATTTACTAAATACACAAACATTTAAATTTTCTTTATATTACAAATGTTTAAATTACTTGTACACTTGATAATGATGATAGAACTGTACGAATACTTATTCATTAACGCGTTCATTTCTGTACATTTTGTCCATTTTTCTCGATATTTATATAAACAATATGAATATTTCTTTTTACAAATATTTAAATTTAAACCTTCTAAATACATAAATATTTAAATTTTCTTCATATTACAAATATTTAAATTACTTGTACACTTGATAATGACAGAACTGTACGAATACTTATTACGCGTTCATTTCTGGTCATTTTGTCCATTTTTCTCGATACTTATATAAACAATATGAACATTTCCTTTTTGGTTATTTGATATTGTTGTTCTACAGACTTCGGAGAATAGATGTACCATGTTTATTGAAAAAACATTGTCCAGTAAATATTGTTATCCAGCATTTTAGTCGTGATTAGTCACTATAACTGCGAAACAACGAAAGATCGAGACCAGTCGCGCAGCGGCTACTGGATAATCGGCTCGGAGTCGAATCTCGGAGCGTAATCTCGCCCCGTTCATTACACACACCATTACGCGATCGTTACCTGGCCAGTTCGTCTCGCAATTATCGTAGCTGGCACGTAAGCGCTGCTGATAATCGCCGCTATTAGACAGCAAGAAATAAGTCCGGATAAGTGGTCTCGCAGATAAAATCGCGGTTGCACGCGCACGTCACCGTTCCGACGCTCGTTAACCGGCCATTTTTATCGGACCAGCCACCGAGTGCATCTTAATCGCGCGTACTCCCTGTTTATTGATACATTATTATACGCCGGATAGGCGCCTATGTTCGTGGAACTTCTTCGTCTCGCCGGTGCTGGAAATCGGGCTATCGATCGTTAATTGCCGGCGAATTGAATTCAACGCGGCGGCAACTGGAGGCTGCCGGTGGTTTCCGCGCGAAGCAAGGTGTCGACGCGATCGTTATCGTTATCGTTAGAGGTGTGATCCACGTACGCGTGTACGTGGCGCGACACGCCTCGGAAACGAAACGCCGAGCTTGAGAACCCGGGGCGAAAAGGGACACAATACGACCACCAGGAACTTTGACATATTTTTTCACACGGAATTCCAACGATCTCTTCTCTCGCGATCGATTCTTAACGCTCGTGATTGAACTTATTACGCGCTAAATTAATATTCGCGAGAGTGCTCGCTATATCGTTCTACTTTCTTTCATAGGGTAACAAAATTTAATAACATTTTTAATTTTTGTAATATTAGTGCAATATCATGTAATATTTATTTCACGTAGTTTCAAATTAATATTTTTATGATATTATGTAATATTTATATCACGTAGTTTCAAATTAATATTTTTATAATATTGGTATAATATTATGTAATATATCACATAGTTTCAAATTAATATTTTTATAGTATTAGTATAATATTATATAATATTTATATCACATAGTTTCAAATTAATATTAGTATAATATTTATGTAATATTTATTTCATGTAGTTTCAAATTAATATTTTTATGATATTATGTAATATTTATATCACGTAGTTTCAAATTAATATTAATATCAATTAATATTTTATAATATTAGTATAATATTATGTAATATATCACATAGTTTCAAATTAATATTAGTATAATATTTATGTAATATTTATTTCACGTAGTTTCAAATTAATATTTTTATAATATTATGTAATATTTGTTTCACGCAGTTTCAAATTAATATTTTTATAATATTAGTATAACATTATGTAATATTTATATCACATAGTTTTAAATTAATATTTTTATAATATTAGTATAATATTATGTAATGTTTATTTCACGTAATTGCAAATTAATATTTTTATAATAGTATAATATTATGTAATATTTACATCACGTAGAACCATTTTCGTAAAATATGTTAAATTTCAATTACATTAATACATTATTTGTTCAAACATACGTTAAATTTTTAAACAATTACTTACACGTAAACATCTCGACTACTTTTAAATCGATATTCAATAAATAAAAATTCAATTCCTGGATAATTAATTTTAATATTAATCTTTAAAATGTTAATATTAATTTTTCAATATGAATATTTCCTACTTAAATATAACAATCAAAAATGAAATCCGTGCCAAAGGAAATTATTATTCATTCTTATTCACGATGCAATGTAAGTTGACAAGTTTCTGTGTCTCGTTAAAGTGTCACGTTGACGTAAACATATAAATGCTGCTTCACGTTGCTTCGTTTCATTTTGCAAATACGTACTCGATGGTACATCTGTTCTATTCCTTGCCTACCGCACTAACCGCGAAATCTATAGAATCTCTCTCGCGTTTGGAAAGAAAGTTTAAATTTCTATCAGTTAAGGCAAATGCCATCTTCCATTTGAGAGTAAAACTGTCGCGAGTTGCTCTCGTATTTCTCACAAATGGATACTGTTTCTGAGAGTTACTGCTTCGTGAGCATCGACTGTTTGAGAGAAAAAAAACGAAGAGAGAAAGGAATGGAGAATACTCTTGAGAGTAACTCGAGAAACTCTCGAATGGAGAAGGGCCGTAAGTTCAAACTTTGGGAATAATAAAGGAACGGTTAAAGGCTAGCTCTTAATACATTATTGACCGATCACGAGTCAACTCGTGTTTGCACTCGCATTAGCTATTTTAATTTCTGACACCCAGGATAATATAGGACAGTGACGGCGAATCTTTTTGAAAAGTAGGTCAAATTTTGTTCATTACTTTTTTTTAGTACTAGCTCGTGGCTCGTTAAGTCAGTGGCGTCACTTGGAAAGGGGGAGAGGAGGATGGTTAAAAACTACTTTCCTTTGGTTCTCACTTTTATAATCCTCTAAAAAGTTTACGTTCCTTTTTTGCTTTTACTTTTGCAGGTGAAGAGCAAAAAAAAAAAAAATGTCGACATCAAAAAATTGATATAAAAGGGATGACATCATGCCCAGTCACCCCTGCACTATACATTAGATATATATACTTTGTTTCTTAATATTTTTTATATTGTCTCTTCTCTCTTTTATTATATAAAAAAAACTAGCAAAGTCATTCTGAGAATAGGATCTAGTGTGTTTTCTAGTGTTTATTACATCTGCTTAATCGTAAGCGCTATATAAAATTTTTTGGACACAAGTAACTCATACAACATTTAAGACTTAAAATACCTATGCGTATACATAACCTAGTCGTAAATCCTCCATAAAACACAATTATGCACATTTATCTATACACTTTTAAGCTCTAACCGAACACTTGTAATTTTCTTAACATTTTTTTCAAAAGAGAGGTTCGAAAAATAATTAAAATTCTTTCATATACATAATGATAAGTTTATAAAAATCAACGCCGTGGGTCATTTAAAAAGCCCGCGTGGGTCAGTGTCTGATAGGTTCGCCATCTTCGTGTTCAGCCGTGTTCACTTTATTATAAAAAGAAAATATTACTTTCACCGACGTTTCCGCGGCGCGAGTAAACACCGGAAAACAGCGGGGCAGAAAGTTCGGGAATCCTTCCAAGCTATCCACGCGGTGGCATCGGTAATTCGGATTAGGTCTGACCGCGTTGCTGACCGGCCGTTGCTAGATAGACGGCGGGAGCCTCTCCCCGGGGCGAAGGGGGAAACGGACGGAGGGGCCAGGAGGCAAGAAGAAGTCAAGACGCAAATAGAACTCCCAAGTTAGCCTAACGGGCTTGCCAGAGGCAAGGATCGTGAAACGAGGAGAGAAAGGGGAGGGTAGCGGCAAGCACATGCTTACCAACCTACGTCTACTTCCATTCTACGTTTCCATCGCCTTTTCATTTCATCCCTCTCTGCTAGGATGTCCTTTCCACATCCACCGAAAGTCCACCCGTTTGGTTTCCTTCCGTTCTCCAATCGCCAAATCGGCGACCGTTTTTACGTTGTTATCGCGCCGCGTTGATAAACGAAAGGCCGATAATCTTGTCCCGAGGCGAGCGAGCCAGACGTCCAGACGAAGATGACGCTCGTCGGGGAACGATCGGTACGCGGAACGTCGTGCTAAGTAAGCTCGTTTTGGAGCAGGCCATCGGCGATTCGCGCGTTTCCTGTTATAGCAGACGCCCGTTTACTTATCTCGCAGCGGTGTTGGAAGGTGCCGAACGGATTTGGCAACATCTACGGGTAGAATTAACCCGATTCTACCCGGCTCCGACACGTGCAGCGCGAGACCTCTCCAAGCAATTTCAATCAACGATGCGAATTCGAACCAAAGAATGGAATTAAGATCGAGACACCTGTCCGAAATTTCCCGCGTCGGTGAAGTCGAACGAGTTTAGCGAGAAAGATGGATCGAAGAATTCGTTTACGTCGACGTGACACTTTGACGAGACACAGAAACTGATCAACTCACTTTGCATCGTGAAGAGGAATGAATAATAATTCCCTTGTACCCGGATTTTTTTTTTTTTTTTTATTATTATATTTAAGTAGGAAATATTCATATTGAAAAATTAATATTAATATTGAAATGAATTATCTAAAAATTGAATTTTTTTATAATTCATTTACTCTTTAAATGTAATACACTTTGATTTGAAATAATATTTCATGAAATTTTTATCTACAATTAATTTTTATTTATAAATTTTAATGACAATACATAAATATAATTTACGTATATCTTGTCGTGGATTATCAAATTAATTAACAAATTTCTCTAAAAAAGATTAAAAGGCCGTATTATTTTATTTTAATGATTTAATTGTAAAAATGTCATTCTTACATTAATATAATAGGGTATTCAATCCTAGTTTGTCGTTCAATTTTAATATTTTCTTTTTTTATCATTATATTTAAGTAGGAGATTTTCAGAAAGTAAAAAGAAGCTTCGTATTTCAGTAATTTGTACGTACGTACGTATGCTCTGTGATAAACAATATATAAACAGAAATATAATAAAACAACGAGCGAACGGTCGACGAATCGGCAATTTATATAATAGAGTATTCTAACCCTAGTTTGTCGTTCAATTTTAATATTTTCTTTTTTTATCATTATATTTAAGTAGGAGATTTTCAGAAAGTAAAAAGAAGCTTCGTATTTCAGTAATTTGTTTGTACGTACGTATGCTCTGTGATAAACAATATATAAACAGAAATATAATAAAACGACGAGCGAACGGTCGACGAATCGGCAAACGAAGGCGCAAAAGCAGGCTTTCCTCTGGTGCTTTCCTTGATTCAATATTTGTTCTTCCGGCGCGCCACGGGAAACCGAGGGGGGAGAGGAAGCAAGACGATGAACTGCAACTCGGTAGCATCTCCGTTACGGTTGAATCCGGTCGGTCGACGACAGCTTTATGAAATCAACGGCCTGCCGAGTTTTTTCTACGGACGAGAGAGAGAGAGAGAGAGAGAGAGAGAGAGAGAAAGTCGAGGTCGGAGGGGAAAATTATTTATTGATTCAACGAAACTTTTCTCGCGTGTCGCGAGATGAAAAAAATCGTCCCGAACGACGACGATTAGAAATTTGTAAGTTTGCAAATAACGAGTGACAAATTTCAGAAGCTTCCAGAGGCTTTGAATCGCGCATTAATTTCAACTATATATAAGGACAATTAAAGCCTAAAATTTCCATCTGAAATATTTATTTGAAACATTCCAGTAGAGTAAACAAATTTTCGTTTGAGTAAGGAGGCTTTCCACTTTTGTCAAATTTTATTTTGTATTTTAGTTCTTTTTTATGTATGTGATGACTATTCTGGGACGACATTTACACACGATCAAACGCAACAGCTGATTTGGAACAGAGGATTTAAATTGCTTTATATATAATACAAGAAAGAAAAAAAAAGAGTAGATAAAAATATAGTAGTATACGAAAATAATAATCGATCAATTGATATCTCAATGCTTACGATCCGCACTGAGTGGAAAATCGTGAATCAAAGTATGTCTAAAAGAATGCGCAGAGCTTGAGAAGAGTTTACCAGAGAGTATTAATAAGAATTCACCCTATACAGAGTGACTCAGACTCTGTGAATTCGATCTGTGCGTTTGAATCTGTACATGAGTTGAATTAAAAAGTAAGTGAAAAGTAGTAAAAATAATAAAAGAAGTAAAAAATAGAAAAGAAAATAATTTTAAAAAAGTAGTAAAAAGTAACTATATCTCAATTAAAATACAACAAGTACGCGAAATTTTATTTACACCCCCCAAAAACACGCATACGCTTCACATCTGTAAAATCTCATCTACAAAAATTGTAGATTACAAGTAAAATACAAAGTACGTAGAAAATAGCGAAAAATAGTAAAAATAATAAAACGAGTAAAAGTAAATGAAAAATAGTGAAACTCTCAAGTACAGCAGAGTGTGCGAACTTTTATTTACACCCCTGAAAAACACGCATACGTTTTACATCGATAGAAATTATAGACAAAAAAATTATTAGAAAACTTCTAGAAAAATTGCAGACTGATTTATTCTGAAGACTACACTTTCGCAAACTGTAGCGTCGAAACATCGTCCGCGGCTCGTTCGCTTGCGCAACAAACAGGTCTCGTAAGACCTTTACCCCGCTGATTAACATTCCCGAGCTGTAGAGCTAACCCAGCTTCGAAATTCCTAGTTCCCGTAATCTGCTGCGAGAGATTTTGAAGTCAATTGGCCTCATCTCCGGCATCGCTGCATCTTCCCTCGCGAGGCTAATGTCTGCCAAGGTATTCGAATCGCTCGTGATCCTGAAACGTGATCTCATCTTGGCGAGCGGACGCGCGGAATTCGTCGGAGAGTTCAATCCGTTAGCGCGTAAGCCCGTTTCGGTGCAAAAGGAAAATGAGGGAAGATGGCAAAAAAAAAAAGAGAAACAAAAAGAGAGAGAGCTCGCGCAAACATTTCACGATCTCGCGGGGATGCGAAGGCAAGCGATTTTTACATCCGCGCTTTAATATATTTTTATATCGTCGCGGACAAACGCGTCGACCCGCTAACACCCGACGTTTCCCTTCCACTTGGCCACTGGATCGCAAACAAACAGCGAATAACACCCTCCTCTTGGCTGCCAGCAGCCAAATTACGTGATCTCGTTCGTATTGCCATTTCTGTTTTCTCAATGTTACATCGTGTAAATTCCGCCATTTCTCTACGCGAGCACACGTATATATTGTCACTGAATTTTCGTGATTAATTCTTATCTCGAGTCATTGATTTTCAAGTTAGTATTGTCACTTTTATTACGAACGTTTATATGATGCGTTTGCATCATGTAAATTCTGGTATTTCCTTGCAAGGTGTGGAATTTTTCTAATTAACCCCAGTCGCGCTGGCAACTGATTGCGGACCATAACGAGCGACCGAACCGTATACAATAATTCGTTGTTTTCGCTGAATAAAAATTATTGAGAAGTAATAGATTTATTATTTGCTTTGCCCGAGTTCTACTTAAATATACTTAAAACTGAGAAAAATATCGCAATTTTGGGGACAAAAAATTCTCGAGGCATGTGCACTCCAGCGCAAGAGGTTAAGAAAGTTAAAAACATTCTGTGATGGATGCCTAACCTAACCTAAACCTAACTTAAATTGTTTTAAAACCTATTACTTACTTAAAACCCATTGAAATTACTATTGCTATTATTTTGTATACTGTTTATATGATAAGAGCAATATTCAGCTACTATACTTTTCTTAAAGTTTTTCAATTTTTAATATATTTTTATTTAGTAGGTACTAAATTTGCTTAGTTAACGTGTTAACAGTACCTTGAAAATAAATTTTAAAAGCGCCCTTTTTAAGCTCAAATTTTCAGCTATAAAGCACTTTAAAGCGCTAAGTTTTAAAAAGTGCCAACACTAGTCAAAGGAATAACTTATTAACTAGAATAGGCGATTGATTAACCCATTGCGCTGGCGACTGGTTCGCGGACCATAACGAGTGACCGAATACCGTATACAATAATTGGTCGCTTTCTTTTCCTTTTGAACTCGTCGGTACGATATCACTGGATAGAAATGATTAAAAAGTAACAAACTTATCATTTGCTTTGCCTGGGTTACATTTAAATATATTTGAAACTGAGAAAATTAACAATTTGCATTACAACAAGAGGTTAATCGACTTTTCGTTCGTCAACGATTATCGACCATCCGCAGAGACTATCAGGCATAAAGAATCATAAACTTGTAAGAATGGTGACGAGTGGGAAAAGCAGAACTCCCGAAAGACAATGTAGAGATAAAAAAATAATAAGAGATAAAAAAAAAAAATAATAAGAAACGCAACACCTTTTCTCTATACATTTTGTAATATTCCGTTACGTAAGAATGATTGTTACGAGCTTGAGTGTCACACTTGAAAAATATTAGTCCATCTCGTGAACGGTATTATTACGTTCAAGGTTTATTACACGAATATTAGTTTACAAGTCGTTTACAATATCGAGCTTGGTAGTTTGATAAATAGATGCATAGATTCTCGCGCGATAGCCAAAACCAACCCAGCGACTGGCGACGAATCCGCGTCGAATTGTGTCGGTCGTTAACGAGCGGCAGCTTCCATCATACTACTTCACGGTAGATGAATATACTCGTAATACTGGCAATGCAGATCCTGCCAACAACAGTATTGTCTCGCGATAATCGTATCGTTCAACTGTATCGTCTGTAAATCCCCCCATCGCGCAATCAATTTGAGTGTCAATCATCGCATCGAAATCATCACGTACGATCTCAGCAATCACTCCAACAGACACGAGACTATAACTAAATCGTATTATACATATAGTGAGACATTGAAGTACCGTTCTACATTTTGTCGCGTTCCTTTCTTTCTTTTTTTTTTTTTTTTTGTTTTTTCTTTTCTCCAGTCGTCCCGTGTTTCCCATCGTCGTCGACCGCGGACTTTTTTACACGGGGGAAACAACGTGATAGACTGGCGAGCGACTTGGAGGAATTTCACGCCCACGCGCGTTATTCGCGGCGGTAAACTCCTCTCGGTTCGGCCAATCGGGCCAACTCTCTCTCGTTAGCGAAGCTTTACTGGATCCGTGCCTCGGTGATTACCGCGAAATAGCCGCGGAGGAAGCGTCCGGTGATTAATAGGGAGCGTCACCGGGCGGCTCACCCCGCCACGAATTATGGAAGGCAGGTGCCGCGAAAAGAAACGCAATACCCCTCGATTCGACGATTTCTTTATTTCGCCGATATACGCGTCGCTGAAAACTTACAGCCTGGAATCTGCTCGAGTCGCTTTCGCGAGATAGAGAGAGAAAGAGAAAGAGAAAGAGAGAGGGTGAAAAGAAAAATCGAGGAACCAGAGGGTCGTCGCAGGGCCGCTTAATGAACCCGAGAACCGGAGCACCGACGTTTTTATTATATGATCGATGCTACGACCGTTTGGAATTAGCGTCACCAAGTATAACCAGTACGAGGGAGGGGATTGTCGTTGCCTGTTCCGAGAAACGGGCTACTTCAGCGGTTTCCTCTTCCGATTTATTCGGCAACAGTTCTCTCCCCACAGGGGAGAGTTATCGAGTCTCGAAAATACCTTCGTCGATGTTACATTCGGCGAGGTTACATTAACCTCGTGACGTACGACGACATCTGGGAGACGTCACGCACGCGTCTAAGCTGAGGTACAACGATGACGTTTTCTCTGCGACGTCCGCTGAGGTTAACGCTAGAACTCTCTCGACGAGCATTGTTGGAGACAGAAGAGAAACGAAATTCTTTGTAACGCAATGTAGGATTCGCGAGCTTTCATTTGTGCTTTATTCATTTTATGAAAAATCATTTGAGTCTCTGAAAGACACACTGTTTACAAAAATTATCAATTGGTCATGTTTTGACAGTGTTTCGAGTGTTGCAAATTATTCAACTACGAAATGGAAATACTCTTATTGTTAAGAAGAAATTTGTTACAAATTTTGAATTTACATATGAAAATGTAGTTATATTATTATTAATAATGAACAAAAAATATAAATATAATTGAAGGTAAAGAATGAAATTGAATAATACAAGATTCTAATTATTTTTGTTGAATTTCTTACAATATTTTAAAAGTATCATTAATAAAATTATTGAAAATTCTTAAATAATTCATTTTAATATAAAATTATCAATTATCATTATTATAATTAAGCGAGCGGTGTTGACACACGGATTTATTTTCAGGTTACTGGCAGCTGTGCTACTGTGAAAACAAAAATTACTAGGGATAACTATATTGTTCAGCGTTACAGTATGAACCGTTCCAGAAATATCCCGTAAAATGTTTGTTTCGAATTCATACAAAAGTGAAAGCCCAAAAGCAGGGCTGATTATTCAACTGAAGAAGCAAGCGTAAGTGAAGATAACCCTAGGCAACGTAAATGATCTACTGAAGACTCAGCCCAATCCAACAAAAGGTTCCTAAACGTTCCAAGATCTATATTTCCATCAAGCACTGATGATATCTGCAGTGTAAAAACGATCTTTGTTAACACTAGGGCTACCAAAGTAATCAAAGTGACTGATTTTTTAGATGTTAAACAATGTATTCTCCCGCAAAATGTATAAATTGAAGCTTGTGAACAAATTCTATTCGTGCTTGTAGTGTTTCTTCCATCTCTTTTGACTTTGATATTTCTAATGGATATTTCATGTTGGACGCAAATGTTAAAGTGAAAGATAAATGGTCGTATGTGAGTTCGATTCATACGTCAAGGACAGTTTTTCACAGCTAGCGAATCCGAAAGTTCCTCTACTCGGTAGACGTCAGTGACCCTGATCCAAAGCAAACTGAACGACGTTTCACTCGATCGGGCGACACGCGCGAACTATTCAGCAGAGTCTCGTGACGGATCTCAAAACACCGATGTCCCGAAACAGGACACGACAAACCGAGTCGAATGCTCGATCCGTTAATCGTGAGTCATTCGACAAAACGTGGATTGTTGCCAGCCGACGAGAGGGTGGATGAGGTGAAACTTCGACCCTCGAAGCGATACATCGTTTAGAGAACTATCAAAATGGAAAAAACGACCATCTGAATGTTTTTGTCGGATATTTTGTGGATATTGTTCGCGCAAGAATGTTTCACATTCGCATTTCGTACTCCTGGCGCGTAGAACAAGTTTAAATAATAAATAAAAAGAATGATGTAAGATATAAAAATATTGAAATTAGTTCGACTACCTTTAGAATTTAGTCAGCGTGTTGTCACGATCAATTCCACTTCGTTTTTGAAAAATTCTCTCCTGTTCCAAGTGACGTTTTGACTGGATAAATTTTTGCAAGATGCTACCTCGCGAAGCTTTTCACAAACATCGGAAATTTTGCACAAAAATATATGTGTATGCCTGTTTGGAAGTAGCTTCGAACAAGCTATTTTCTTCGTGAAATTATTAAATGTTGCTACAAATAATGTCGCTATTTTCAAATTTAATAAACATTGCCATCTAGCGGCAATAATTTAACTTGTTACGACGTAATCTATATTCTAGTTAAATGTATTGATAGTTAGTGTCAATAATTTATTGTTAAATTTTGAAGAAATTTCAGTGAATCCTATAGAATCCTAAGAATGGAAGAGTAAAGTGTGGATGAATTCCATATTAAACATTTGTTTAATGTGCTTTATGAGTTTTGAAAGCGTAACAATCCCACTAATGTCACAAATGCCATTTAAATACTTGGATAACATGTTCAGCGTTGGTTTAAAAAATTTAAGAACCGTGATTTGAATCTTCTGGACGGTATAAAATCTGGAAGACCTGTTTGCTTTTACTTCAAAATCACCCTCATTTTACAAAAAGAGAATAGAAAGTTTGTCAGAAAGATAGGCAAAGATTGTCAATAACGATGGGAATATATAATACATATAACATAATAATAATATATAAATATATAATATAAATAATATAAAAATATAAATATACAGGGTGTTTCGTAACTTGTGGGACCCACATCGGGAGCTGATTGTACGCCTAAAAATAATATATATCCTATCTGTCTTCGTTGAGATATAATGAATTTTATAAACAGAGCAAACTCTAGTAAGCTAGGTTTACCAGGGATGATACATTCAATTTTCATAATAATCATAATTGGGATGAAGAAAACCCACGTGTTATTGTGCATTCAAGATATCAACACCAGTTTAGTTTAAACGTACGGGCAGGAATAATTGATAAATTTTTAATTGGACCTTTTTTCCTTGATGGGAAACTAACAGGCACAAAGTGCGTTGATTTTTTGAGCACGCGTTTACACGAAATATTAGAGGAAGTTCTAGTCGATATTAGACTTTGTATGCGGTTTATGCATGATGGAGCTCCGCCGCATTTTAGCCGAGTGGCTAGGCAATATTTAAATCAACACTTTGCAAATAAATAGATTGGTCGTGAAGGTCCTATTGCATAGCCTGCTCGTTCTCCGGATTTGAATCCATTAGATTTTCATTTGTGAGGACATTTAAAATCTATTGTATATACGCAACATGGATTGAAAATGCTGAAATACTACGAAATAGAATAGAGCAAGGCTTCCGACAAATTCGAGAAACACCAGGAACGATAGAGAGAGTAACCAGATGAATGACAAGACGCGTGCAGGCTTGTCTTCAAATGCAAGCTGGTCATTTCGAGCATCTTTAGCAAAAGTAATTAAGACAGAAAATTCATTATATCTCATAAACGAAGACAGATAGGACATATATTTTTATGACTTTTCTCCATTATTTTTAGGCGTACAATCAGCTTCCGAAGTGGGTCCCACAAGTTACGAAACACCGTGTATAATATGTATAATATAATAATATAAATATTTCTTTGTCGGAAGATTTATGAAATAAAATATCGTAAAAAATAAAATTTCGTACTAAAAGTATCAAAAAACAACATTATTTATAAATATCCCTAATTAAGAATAAGCATCGATCGAAAGTGACCGATGAGAGTTTAAAAGAATTCAACATGATTCTCGCATTGTCTCAACAGACATAAATAATTTGATCAAGAGGATAAATCCCACCAAAAAAGTATTTTTCTAACGTGTTTATAAATACGTTTTTGTTGCTAAGACAGTTTAGCGGCGCTCATTTGTGAAAAAATTGGCGTGCGAAAGTTTGGCCACCCGTGTCACGGTCTAGATGAACTTTTTTTTCTTGCATAACGCACACGTTCCCCGGAAAACGAGCGATGGCACTCGGGAGAAACGTCGGGCAGTTTCTTCTTACGTAAAACCACCGCGTGTGTACGTAAACCGATCTCCGCCTTGTTTTCACTTGCGCTCGGGGAATGGCGCGGGAAACGCAAGATGCGGCGAGCGTCACGTTGGAAAACATAAAGTCACGAATTTATGTCGGCGCGTGCACACATACAGCGTGCCGCGTACGATTTCCTCCGTCCATTTCGAAGGCCTTTCTCACGCCGTGGAAATATCTCTTCTCTCTGTGTCTTATTAGCCTTTCTCTTTTTTTTTTTCTTTCTTTCTTTCTGTCTGTCTGTCTGTCTGTCTCTTTCTCTTTCTCTTTCTTTCGCGTCGCTAACGCGTCGTTCGTACATACGTTTTCGGTGCAAAAATATCCGAAATATCTGTCAAAGGCAGATTAGTCCGACGAGGCAGCTGGATCACCTTGACTACACGATTCTCCATTCACCAGACACCGAATTCTCTATCCAGCCACCCGTGGATGAATGCAGATCGCGCGTATCGCGGATTAAAATGGCGACGATGATCGTCGATGAAGGCTGAATTTCACGGCAGGGCGAGGAGCTTTCTTTCTCCAGCGTTCCGTTCTAGTTTTCTTTTTCCATCGAGTCGACGACTGAGTTACGAGCGCAAAATTGAATTCGCCAAGGGCGGACGATAAGAGGAGCCGGCGGTGGCGATCGATAAAAGTGGGCGCTGCTTTCGCAACAGCGGCGGAACTTTTCTTTTTTTTTTTTTTCTTTTCTTTCTTCTTTTGCAAAGACCCACACCCGTGAAGATAATGTCTTAACTGGACGGTTCCACGAGTCGTTCGCGTCGATCTGAAACGAGTTTAAGTAGCCGGTAAAGTCGTTTACACCTTCCACCAAAAAGCCGTCTCTGTCTGGAGGGCCCCGCGGTGATTATGGGGCACCACCTCTTTCTATAGACGCAACATTTACATACGGGATGACCGATCGGCCTCTCTCTCTTTTCTTTTTGCCCGCTTCACGCTCCACCCGATAAAACGCCGCGCGGATAAAGCTAGCTTCACACCGCGTTACGGCGGTAAAGGGAAGCGAGTTTCCAGCACCCTGAAACTTCAACGAGTCGAACTAAACTCCTTCTATAGAAAGTTTAAGTCTGTTGTACGTCTCCACTTGCTGAGGTTACAGAGGTTAGATTAGGGGTACAGAGGTTAGATTAGAGGTAACAGGAATACAGAGGTTAGTTATAATTTATATTTATATTTATAATTTACAATTTGTATATAATTATAATTATATGATCATATTTATATTTATAATTTGTATATAATTATAATTATATGATCATATTTATATTTATATTTATAATTTATATATAATTATAATTATATGATCATATTTATATTTATAATTTATGATATATATATATAATTATAATTATAAAATCATATTTATATTTATATTTATAATTTATGATACATATATAATTATAATTATATAATCATATTTATATTTATATTTATAATTTATGATTTATATATAATTATAATTATATAATCATATATCATTATATTATTTATATTTATATTTATAATTTATATATAATTATAATTATATAATTATATTCATATTTATAATTTATATATAATTATATATATTATTTTTATTGTACAAATATAGTACTTGTTCTGTGATTTCAGATATTTTTTGAATTTTTGTTTATTATTTATATTAAATACAATAATTAACGTATTATAAATAACACGTGATGTAAAATATAAAATTAATAAAGTTGAAAATATATATGCTCCAATGATAGATATAGAAATTTCCAACGTTAATGATATATATTTTGGATAATTACGGTCAAATTATGGTAAAATTATAGTTCAATTTCTTAATAAAAATCGAAGTTAAATAAAATCAAACTTAATAAAATGTCCAGCAATCAAATTTGCTGATAAACGAATCGATAAAGTTCAAAAACGAATAATCAACTTAATTGATTATATTGTTATATTAAATACAATAATTAACGTATTATAAATAACACGTAATAGTAAAATATAAAGTTAATAAAGTTGAAAATATATACGCTTCAATAGACAAATATAGAAATTTCCAATGTCAATAATATATATTTCGAATTATTATAGTTATCGGTAAAAACTACAGTTCAATTTATTATGAAATTTCTAAAATAAAATTAAAGTTAAATGTCCAGCAATTAAATTTACTGATGGACGAATCGATAAAGTTCAAGGACGAATAATTAATCCAATTTGATCACGTCACTTTATATTCATCGTATATATAATTTATATCTACTATTTTTTATTATACAAACATGTCCCGTGATTTGTGAATGGGGCTGAATGTCCTTCGAACATCGATATTATCCAATGTGACACTAAAACTCGCCAAACTTGCGTGTCGGCTGCAGAAATCGTTCTCTCGCAAGCAAGCAAACGTAACTCTCGCGAACGCGAGAAGAAGAAACACGCAATGAATGCGTCGTGACGCATTCACGGTTCAAAATTGTCAGTGTGGATCGAGCTTAAAGCAATAATCGCGGCAGCAGTGTCCGGGTATATTCGGTGATCGATAAAAACGCGGGAGCGTGGCCGAGAAGCAGCAAATATTAATCTCCCGAAAAGACTGTGTCTCTCCGTGAGCGGCCGGATGATTGCGGGCAAACTTCCAAACGGCCGTGCGCGAGCGGTTTCGTTAAAATTCGCGAGGGGCGAGATTGCAACGTCGGACGGAGAAAATGACTGGCACGACGGACAGAAGAAACGCCGAAAGAAACGAGCACGGCGTCGCAGCAGCACCAAGCCAACTGCCTAACAACAGTTCCTCTTCTTCTTCTTCTTCTTCTTCTTTCTTCGTCTCCTCTCGCGCGTTCGCGCGTATATCGACGTATTGGACGAGCCGAGCCGAGTGGTAACGCTCGATAATGCGCTTTATCGCCGGCCAGAGTCGAGTCGCGCCGGTCGATCGGTCTCGGGGAAAAAACGCAACTGCAAACGTCAGCTGCATCGATGATCACGATCGTTAACTTTATGGCCGCCGTGTGGCCCCGGAACGAGGACGGAAAGCGTGTTGGAGTCTCTCGATCCGCTGCCGATCGATCGGCCGTTTTCCTTCGCCTTCGACGCGACTCGTGAGTCGTTTTTACCCGAGATTCCCGTATCGTTCGTTACCCGAGTTTCGAGATTACGAGAATTCAATAATAATAACGTCGATAATTCGAACGTGCCGATGCTACGCTACACTTCATCGTCTTATGCTTTTCGAATTTACGACTGTACGTGATCCACTGCGAAATTCAACAAGTTTTTCTCGTTCTAGCTGGCCTTAGAATAGCTCAGGTCCTTCATCGCGTTTAATGAAAACGTTAATTTTGTAAATTAAAAATTAATGTATATATATATATATATACATATATATTAATTATATATATTAATATATATTAATTATATATATATAATTAAAGAATTAATTATTATTATTTTCATTTTTTTATAATTTATTATTATTATTATATTTGTAAAAAGTTTTTATTATTTAAGATTTTTAATTATAATAGAATTTTTACATATATTTCTATATTTTTATTTTTAATATAATTATATATAGGCATAGATTATGATTATTTTTTATATTTTTAATATTTATAGTATGTGTGCATCGACATAAAGAAATATTAATTAATGAAATACCTTTCGGAACAATTCAACTTTTAATGTAAAACATCTTTTGATACAATTAATCGTTAATGAAAATGTTTCAACTTCGAGTCTTAGATGACTCTACCTATATTAATTAAAACGTTTGTTTTTTAAGTTTAATATTGCTCGTCCCTGAGAGAATCGACACTGCCAGAAACGAAAAACACAAAATCGGCACCGCGCTTTTAACACTAGAACTAAGAAAGTATAACGTGTCTAGCAAAAAAAAAAAAAAAAAAATTAAAAGTGCAAGGTATAAGAAAAAGTTAATAATAAATAACAAAGAACATGCTTCTACTAACATATTTCATTAAAAATTACTCGAGTATCTAAAAACATACTGTTACAAATATACAAAATTATAAATTGGTCGTTTTTACCATTTTTACCAGGTCTAATGTCAACGTGTTAATGAAACTTTAATTAACGGAAGAAGGAAGAGACATAAGTCGTTAAAAGCTAGCTCCCGATCATGTCGTCTACGTGAACGTATTATGTCGTAGAATCTCGCGCGTCCATATGCACCGATCGAGTGGCAAGAAATGAATTTCGAACGTCTTAACTGCACAGGCCAGGAACAGGTTTAGCGGGTGAACGTGTTTGCATCTTCTGAGAAAAAATCCAGCCGAAATGATCGCGGAATAGGCCGCTAACGACACTCTCGGCCATTGGCCGATATCGAACGTTTAACGAAATTTCTTCGCAGGCAAATGGTTATCGCAAATAATGTCTGCCTCGATAACTGCAACCGATTTCGCGTCACTCACGCTTCCGTAAATTGATTATTATCGGGAATCGACATTAAGAGATATTTTGTCGGAAACTTTCTGAATTTTTTTCGTGAATTTCATCCGTCTAACGAAGATGATCTAACGCAAATTTCTATTTTAGCGACTTTTCCGAATTTTGATTATTTTTTTTTTTTTGCGTTTGTTCGATACGTTTCTTTTTCTTTTTTTGTTTTTTTTTTCTTTTTCTTTAAGTAACAAAAACTTATACGTATAACTTTCTCCCAATTGATGTTTTATTTTAGTGATACAATCAACCTCTTATCGAAGAATTATTATGTTGAAACTTTCCCTCGATTGATTTTTTTTCTTTTTTTTTTTGATCTCAGCGATTAAAATTAACCTCCTGTCGAATTATCACGTTAAAACTTTCCCTCGATTGATTTTCTTTATTTTAGTGACAAAATAAACCTCTTGTTAAAGAGTTGTTGTATTAAAACTTTCCCCCGATTGATCCTTTTATTTTAGTGACAAAATGAACCTGTTGTCGAAGAATTATTACGTTAAAACTTTCCCCCGATTTGATTTCTATAAACAATATCGCCGAATGTAGTCAATACGGCAGTATCAAGTTTGCAAAATGAACGTAATAGTAATTTCATCAATAGTAATAGTCCATCAAAATTATTACTATCTTAATCTTAAATTTTTTCAGGTTAGGTTTTTAGGTTGAGTTACGTTTTCAGATATTTTGCAGGAAATTGCAACATTTTCTCAGTTTTAAATATATTGAAATATAACCCAGACAAAACAAACAGTAAACTTGTTACTTTTCAGTAATTTCTATCCAGTGATATACCGATGAATTCAAGGAGAAGACGAATTATTGTATACGGTGCTGGTCACTCGTTACGGTCCGCGAACCAGTTGCCAGCGCAAGGGTAGATTTAGACCGGCGTTTAGGTTTAGACTTATGCCACAAGGTGATAATTTATTGCAAACGACGTTTACACGTTTATACGTTTTCTGATTATGAATTCGAATCCAACGATAACAGTGACACAGGCAAACAATGCCACCGGGTATTATTCAAACGACGAAACATCAATCAGAGTAACAAGAAGCAATGAATAATCTGACAATATTGATAAACCTCTTGCTACGAGCTAGGCTACAAAACTTTTGGAAATTATATTAATATTGGCCGTGTGTTCGGGCAAATTCACGCCTCGCGTAGAGATCACGTCGTTTGACCAACCGCGTAAACAGCTTGTTACTCGCCGCGTGAGATCAACTTAATATAGACTCGGTGTTTCGCGTCCAGATTAGGTGCCCCTTGATCTACGACGTGGATCTTTCAAACTCTCCAAATCCTCCTTTGCCCGTCCGGGCTGCGGCGGAGACGCGAACGTGGCGCCAACGTTTGCTCTCGTCAAAGAGGAAGATCAAACAGGTATCGTAAACTCGAATTGAAGGTTCCCTAAGCCTAAAGTTAAAGTCGGTGTACATCGGTATCTGGCGGAGGAGATCTCGATACGGGATAAATAGTTGAAGGGAAGGAACAGAGAGAGAGAGAGAGAGAGAGAGAGAGAGAGAGAGAGAGAGAGAGAGAGAGAGAGAGGAGAAGTGAGTTAGAAGGGAGAGACGACATATGCGGCGAGTGACGAAAGGGAGGCGGTACCAAGGCGACGTTTAAAGGCAAAAAAGGGGCAGAAAGATTGGTTGGAGCGCTTTACATAGCGTTTGCCAACGTCTGGCCATGCCGGGAATGGCAGAGGGGAACACCGTTCTGCCTTTATACCGTCTAATACTACGGACGGAAATATCCGTAATGCAAGGACAGACATCGGCGCTAGCCGACTCCTGGGTCCGACCGACAGAGGAGAGCCTTGTTACGAAGATTTCAGCCGAGCTCGGCCAATCGACTATCATCCGAAAGCCGTACGCTTGATCTCGTGTGATCTCGATAATTCGTAAAGCAAGCCCAGTGAAGGGGGGGGGGGGGGGGGGGGGGGGGGGAATTCGCACGTCGAACATCTTACGTACAAAACACGAAACGAGAAAAGCGATCTTATCCATTTATAGAAAGCCATGAAATACTCGATAGGCGAAAAACTCTCCGACATTTTGACAAAGCGTAAAGATACGCAAAGGTCGTTCGAGTTTTCCCCGAAAGAAGAAGAACAGAACTGACGTTTCGCCTCGGAGAATGTTTCAAATTGTTCTCCTCTCCGTCGTCCTTGAACTCGAGGGCTCCATCATCCGTCCGAACAATCGTAGGCGAGGAGATGCAACATTATATTCTCGGAAATATAAATCGCGACTGGTCGAGCGTCGAATCACCTGTATTCGCGTGTACGGCATTTTCCTTTTCCCGCGAAAACCGCGATTTCTGGCACGCGTCGCGCGTGGGTGAAATGTCGAACGGTCGCGTTCCCTCCGCGGTTACGCGAAGCCCCGTGACGTCAGGCCACGATGCAAACGCTGCCGGGAGTCTGTTTACTCTGCCAACTCGCAGAAACCCGCCTCTACGTGTCACGGCAGAAACGATGAATTAATTCTATTCTAGGACGGGGGACGCGGCTTATTGGTGCGACCGCGTTCGGTTCGCGTAACCGCTCGAGAATGTTGGACGGCGGCGAGGCAAGGCCGAGTGTAAAGAAAGAAGGCAGCTCGCGATGCACACGAGCGTTTCCTAGGATGGCATTTCCTCTGACACTTGCTCTTTTACTATCTTCGTCGACGAAAACGCCGATTATCGAGTCGAAAGGAACGTGAGGGAGGCGTGATGAGAAATAATAAATAAATGAGAGAGGTAGCCGATTCATTACGATTGAACGACACGATCGTGACAAATTAGGCGAAGTTAGGCTGCCGCATAACGCGTAATTTTAGTAGCGTGGCGAGTCGCGATGAAAAGGCTGCAGCAACACAGAGGCGAGGCAACCCTCGCACGGTTTACATTCTCTCCGCTGATTAATAACGCGTCGTCCGCGCGCGAAACTGAATAAGCGGCCGCGCATTAATCAAGCGTCCACGATCGAATTACCGATGACCTCCTTGGGGTAAACAATCCACCGTTTCTCACCGAGATTCTCGAGCGAAACGTACGCTCGTTGATAGGCCAACCCTGCGACGACTTCACCCTGTGACGAATGCTCTATCGTCAACTGTCTTTCTCTTTCGTGGTAATTTTGTTTCGTGAAATTTTAACATCGGGAGTCCCTTTCGCTACGTCCTCGCGTGTCTGTATAATATATACGAAAGACTATATGTATGTATATATAGACATATCTCTAAATTTTTCTCACTACAACACATTTGCTGTTTTTTACTAAATTGATCCAACACCGAATTTATCGTTTCGTTTGTAACGTAGCAAGTAGCTGAACATCGGCAGCTGTTTCAATGTTTGTATGATTTTATTAATCCTTTAGCTATTAAACTGTTGCGCTGGAATGACGTGTCACGCGCGTCGAGAACTTTTGGTCCCCAATTGCGAGATTTTCACAGTTTTAAGTATATTTAAGTGTAACCCAGGCAAAATGATAAGTTTATTACTTCTTGATAATTTCTATACAGCGATGTCGTACCGACGAGTTCAAAAGGAAAAGAAAACAACAAATTATTGTTTTACTAAATCTACAACACGGAATTTATCGTTTCATGTAACATAGCAACTGCAAATAGCTGAATATTGGCACCTGTTTCAATGTTCGAATGTTTTGATTAACCCTTCGACTGCACAAGACATATATATACACCTACTAAATTTTTCTGACTACAACATATTTACTGTTTTACTAAATTGATCTAACACAGAATTTATCGTTTCATATAACATAACAACTACAAATAGCTGAATATTGGCACCTGTTTCAATGTTCGAATGTTTTGATTAACCCTTCGACTGCACAAGACATATATATATACGCCCACTAAATTTTTCTGACTACAACATATTTATTGTTTTACTAAATTGATCTAACACAGAATTTATCGTTTCATTTAACATAACAACTGCAAATAGCTGAATATTGGCACCTGTTTCAATGTTCGAATGTTTTGATTAACCCTTCGACTGCACAAGACATATATATATATATATACGATCACTAAATTTTTCTGACTACAACATATTTACTGTTTTACTAAATTGATCTAACACAGAATTTATCGTTTCATGTAACATAACAAATAGCTAAATATTGGCAACAGTTTCAATGTTCGAATGTTTTGATTAACCTTTTGACTGCTCAAGACATACACACACACACACACACACACACACACACACACACGCTCTCTAAATTTTAATAGCTGATTTTTTAATAGTTGAAAATGGTAGAAAGCGTCCGAGCAATAATTTCACCACTGTTGGCGCCCATAGGCGCTTAACTTATGCACTTCGGTCCGACGAAACGAGAGGCGCCTATGGGCGCTCACTTCACGTTGCTCGAATTAAACCAAAGGCGCCTACAGATGCGTCGATAATGATTGCAGCAAACTTCACTTGGATCAGACGTAAGTGTATCCTAATTTAAGAAAGATTACGTATTGATCCATGTTTCGAATTGTACCACACCTTATTACACTAAATTGTTAGATGTATTTATTACGAAATAAAGCTTAAAACGTTACTGTCGAATTTTTAGTATGTGCACTGACGATTCAATACGAAATACGAATAAATAAATAAAATTCAATTGATGTGACGAAATTCAGTGTTTCGACTATTTCAATGTATTTTCTGAAAAATGCACGCATTTTCGAAAATTGCCGGAAGATAGAACGAAAAGCTACACGCATTCTTGCGCATTATGAAACATTATAAAAATTATAAAGATTCAAGAATCCTCGAACTACACGCATTCTTGCGCATTATGAAACATTATAAAAATTATAAAGATTCAAGAATCCCCGAACTACACGCATTCCTGCGCATTATGAAACATTATAAAAATAATAAAGATTCAAGAATCCCAAATTTTATTATTTCTATGTTGGAAGAGGAAGGGCAATTTTATTGTTGGCGCTATATTTCTATTGGAACGGAGACCATACGATCGAAGAATTCTAGCCAGCTATCATGTCAAAAGAACGAGAAAAAGAAATACGGACTACACCATTCTTAAACGCTAACGTTATAAAAATTATAAAAATCACAAAGATCCACGGATCTCGAATTCTTTTACCATTTCCGTTACTGGAAGAGACGGTGCCATATTTCGATTCGAACGTCGTGTTCTCCATCGGAACGGAGATGGACACGGTCGAAGAATTCGCTAGGTGTCATTGACAAGTAGCAGTAGTTAGGAGAGTTTTCGAAATCGTAGGATCAGGCGAGATGACGAGATCGTCGTGAGAGCCAACTGCAGTGTCCACTTCCGGGACAGGCTTCTAACGGGTTCGAATACGTATCAAGAGCGGGACAAATTACGCCCGTTGTTCCCAAGGTTGCGGATAAATCCGGCGAACCAGTTCGCGAGGCAAACGTAAATATCAGCGTTGAAACCGGCGACAATTGACGCTGTTCCGACGGGCAGAAATAGCCTGATTCCGATCCGATTTCGAACTGACATCCAGTTCTCCAAAATCAATTCTCTTTCCAATCACTATAGTGAATTTGAGGCTCGATTTCGTGCATAAAACAGTCACAGAGTTGTTAAATCGATTAGTAGGGATCGCAGAGATGTCAAAATGTAATTGCGTTTTCCCAACAGATCTTAAAACGCAACTAAACGTATTCTTCGTATAATCTGATATCTGATATCTGATTGTTCAAGCTTATTTTAGACAAAAGAAATTCACGATTAACAATTATTTATTTAGTGGAAAATCAATGGAAAGGATATTTTGCTGTACTAAATACTTTCGAAAAAAAAAAACAAAAACGCTGTGCAAATTCATGAAAAATTATCTGAAGGCCAGTGTCAGAACTGGTTTGCTAAATTTCACCGCCGACGAGGATATCAATTCATTCTTGAAACTCTTCCTTTATTTGTCGAGAGAGAGAGAGAGAGAGAGAGAGAGAGAGAGAGAGAGAGAGAGATAAGAAGTTTATTGAGTCATAAATTTTTCGCAGCAAAAGGTGATCGAGCAAAATGGTCAATACATTATATTGCAACATAATTTATTAACACATTACAATATATTATAATCTAATAAAGTTTTCATTTCTCTTTTATTTCAAAATATTCGCCTTTCGTTTGCACACGAAAAAAAAAAAAAAAAAACGCAGCTACTTTTCGCGTAGCCAACCTAACAATATACGAGCCAGCGAGCAGCTTCCAATCATCTCTGGAAGATCGTGAGACCATCGGCTCGACATCCGATCGATCCACTTTGATAATAATAAATCTTCGCTTCGTACAGCGACTTTCCTTCACGCACCTTGCTAAAAGTGTCTCTCTAAATCTCTACGAGCACGCATTCAGCTAACCATTTATAGGTGCGACACCCCCGACGAACGGAGACTATAATAAAATAATTTTGCAACAGATGACACCGTTTGACGCTGGCCGCATATTTATATAAATGAACGCGCGTTTAACGACCAAATTGGCCAGAAGTGTCGCCACAAGGGGGGCGAGAAACGATCGACAAAGCACCCGGAAGACGGCCAATTCTATCCATCAGCGCCGGTGCTCGTCTCTTTTGGCAAGTTTCGAAAGACGCGCATGGCGCGATACCGCGAGCCCCGATAAATACACGGCGTATTATTTACGTATTATTATGATTATTATTACTGTTATTTCAGAACGTTGTTGCTCTAACATTGACAGTGAGGCTGATCTCCTGGTCATTACCGACTCGAACCAAAATTGCCTTCCTGTCTCTCCGAGCGGAGAGATATAACAAAGCAAAGAACCGCCGGCCAGAATCAACAAGTACCTCCCAGTTCATTTCGATCGGTGTTCTCGGGCTATTGGACTCGACGTTCACCGAGGCCGATCACCGCCGAATTATATCACGGCACACGACCGAATTGATGAGATTCGTTGCCGGTATCCAAGGGAAACAATCCGGACCTAGCTGGTTGATCGCTCGGCGCCGAAGCGTGCAAATCCATTTGCAACACAACCGGCTAGAAAACGGCTAGAAAACAACGACGTAGAGGAGCGACAAAGTAGAAATCCAGTGGATTTGGTAGAATCGTGGACGATCGTGGCTCGTTAATTCTCGGCGACAGGCACAAAGCTGTTTATCCGAGGGAGCAACGGTGGACCAGGCGAACTGGAGCAACGCGACGGCCGGTTCTCCAAAATGGCGCGCGAAAAAAGGAAGCGACGAGAATGGTATTTCGTTTGGGTACCATCCAGGTCACGCTGCGGGCCAGCGGCGCGCGTGAGGGTGGAGAGGCAGAGAAGAAGAAGGAGAAGGAGGAGGAGTAGAAGAAGCAGAGAAGGAAGAAGAACAAGAACAAGAAGAAGAAGAAGAGCAACAACAACAAGAAGAAGAATGAAATGACCAAGACGAGGAGGAAGAGTCCGCGAAGACAGTCCGAGGCCGGCGAAGCAGACAGACAGAAGCGGTTGACAGAAGGAACAGAGTTAAAGAGGTTGGACTTGGTCTCGTGTTGGGCTCATTAAGGGTTACAACGTTGGGATAGAAGAGTCGTTTCCTAGACCGGACGCCAACTCCGTGCCAAACGTCGTCATATCTTGTCCGATCGTCGTTTTTCATTTGCTGCCCCCCTTGTCCGAAACGCGTTCTCTCTGATCCACCCGTGTTTCGTCGATCGTTCTCGCCGATCTTTCGCTCGCCGAAAATTATCGTGGCACGCGCATCTTTAGAAATCAAAGCGTTTACTTTAGAGATCAATGGATCTCTCGTCGAACGTCGAATTGGAGATCTGAGGGAGAGGAGAGTGGAGATTAGCTTTTTCACCGATATCGGTATCATATACATCAAATAAACTAATAAATATTTGTATCTGTACGAAAAAATGTTTCAGACGCACGGCTTTCAGAGGTGCATACAGTAATACTGTAATCAGTTTCATGTTGTTTTGTTTTTTTTTTTATCAAGACAAGAAGGTCACCTGTAATTTTCTTAAATGAAATAGTTAATATTCCTTTCCGAATTCGGATAAAGCGTTGAATTCTACATAAAAAAAAAAAAAGTATCACACCAGTGATTTTAAAGTAAAATTAAATCTTCGATCGGCGAGAGGGAGGATTCTTCAGGATCCTCTGATCGCGCATTATGGTAACCGAACGTGCAGTTCATTGTACAGCGGCAACATCTGCGCGCACACACGCATGATGGGGCCGATGAATCAATGCAACGGTTACAGGCGACGCAGCACCGCAACCGGCGAACAGCCGGGCGCTGTATAATCCGCGCGATCTAATTTCGTGAACCGTCCAACTTACTGACTCACTTGGCACGTCTCGGCCTGCATATTCTTTCGTCCGCGCGTGTCGTTTTCGCGGAAGACGCCCCCCGATCCCGAGACACGGAGGAAGGTCAGACGATTCGGATCATTGGTATAAAAGGGAGCAAAGCGTCGATCACGTATATTCTTTCTCTTACCTTCTTCGAACAGTGCGAATCGAAGATGCTAGCTAGCCATCGTAACGATATAATTGCGAAATACTCTGTCTGAAACGCGACTGCGTTCGCTGTTTACTTGATCTTTCAACCCCTTGCGCTGGCGACTTGTTCGCGGACCATAACGAGCGACCGAACCGTATACAATAATTCGTTGCTTTCTTTTTTTTTTTTTTTTTTGAATTCGTCGGTGTGATTCGTCACTGGATAGAAATTATTGAAAAGTAATAAATTTATTATTTGCTTTGCCCGAGTTATACTTAAATATACTTAAGACTGAGAAAAATATCGCAATTTTGGGGACAAAAAATTCTCGAGGCATGTCACTCCAGCGCAAGAGGTTAAGAAAGTTAAAACATTCTGTGATGGATGCCTAATCTAACCTAAACCTAACTTAAATTGTTTTAAAACCTATTACTTACTTAAAACCCATTGAAATTACTATTGCTATTATTTTGTATACTGTTTATATAATAATAAAAGCAACATTCAGCTACTATTCTTTTCTTAAAGTTTTCCAATTTTTAATATATTTTATAGGTTAAGAAAGTTAGGTTTAACCTAAACCTAACCCAAACTTAAATTGTTTCAAAACCTATTATTTACTGAAAACCCATTGAAATTACTATTGTGTCATTATTTTGTATACTGCTTATATAATAATAAAAGCAATATTCAGCTATTATACTTTTCTTAAGGTTTTCCAATTTCGAATACATTTTAATTTAGGTATTAAATTTGTTTCGTGGGTCACCAGTGACCGACACTTAACGTGTTAACAGTGCTTTGAAAATAAATTTTAAAAGCGCCCTTTTTAAACTAAATTTTAAGCTAAAAGCACTTTAAAGCGTTTAAAAGGTTTAGAAAATGCCAACACCAGTCAAATATAATAACTTATTAACTTATAATATAATAACTTATTACCAAAATAGGCGATTAATTAACCCCTTGCGCTGGCGACTTGTTCGCGGACCGTAACGAGCGACCGAACCGTATACAATAATTCGTCGCTTTCTTTTTCTTTTCAACTCGTCGGCGTGATATCACTGGATAGAAATTATTGAGAATTAATAAGTTTATTATTTGCTTTGCCTGGGTTATACTTGAATATTCTTAGAAAATGTTGCACTTTTGGGGAGAAAAAATTCTCGACGTGCGTCATTCCAGCGCAAGAGGTTAAATGACTTTTTCTTTTACAGACAGTTTGATGAAATTTTGCGACGATCAAACAGCAAGATCGAGAAACCATGAGAAAATATGAATCAGGATTGAAATTTCTTTTTAACAATCTCTCGACGATTGCTTTCCTCGAGTTGCGCAATTTACTCGAAGAAAAAAAAAAAAAAAAAAAAAAAAAAAAAAAAAAAAAAGAAGAGAAAGGAGAGAAAGAAGATTTTCATCAACGCGACGATGGTAAATTCGATAGAATTTGAAAACGTCTTTCAAACGGAGGGAAGGATGCCAGGTGCAAGGTCTCCGACCGAGGAGGTGGCCTGCAGGAAGAGAAGCCACGCCGTCGTTCGGTTCAGTGGTATCGTAAATGAAACGAAGACTTCGGGGACGAGGTGGATATACACCGTTGGCAATCCGTTTATTTTTACAGCAATGCCAGGGTGAACGCTCCGCGGAATGTTTAGCTTCGGCACACATCTCGCGCCCGTATGTACGCGCGCGCGCGCGCTACCACCCGATCCATCGTCGGCTTGGTTCGCGCGATTAACCATCATTCCACGACGAATTTTATTAGACGAGCATCGAAATCGCAAGACCATACGCAAGTAACAAGGGAAATTAATTTTCAGACTTTTCGAGTCAGTGGATAAATTCTTGGCTCAGGATTAAGGACTATTTTCAGGGTTTTAAAGACTGTATTCAGGATTTTATTTTCAATTTCTGAAGCTTCTGATATTTTATATTTATATATACTGTACTTCTGGAATGTTACTATTATAATATTCTGGAATGTTACTATTACTTGACATGAGCTGCGAATAGTCGACTGTTTCACCAAAAAAACATTCGTTCTCCTTCGAAATTTCAAACGCCAAAGGAACATTGAATTCCAGAAGAAACTTATTGACTTAAATAACGCGTAAAACAGAACGATTCAGTTAAATAAACGATCTGCGAGCTATCGCGGGTTTCTAAATGGTCGAAAGTTACGAAGCATATGGAATTAAGTATCTTTCAGGATTAAGTGTTATTTCAGAGTTGAAGGATTTTATACCCAATTCTTGAAGGTTTCGAGACTTTATATTGCAATGTTACTACTAAGAAACATTCTTTCTTCTTCGAAACTTCAAACAGTGAAGGAACATTAAATCCCAGAAGAAATGGATTGAATTAAATTATTACAGGGGTTAAAGAATTTTGTATCCAATTTTTAGAGTTTCGAATCGAATCGAATAGTCGACTGGTTGACCAAAAAAACATTCATTCTCCTTCGAAACATCAAATATTAAAGGGACGTTAAATTCCGCAAGAAATCTACTGGAACAAATATAAGTAAAGTAGAATTCCGACTAAATAAACGGTGCTTCGACCTGTATAGCGCGTTTCTAGCTGGTTAAAAATGATAGAACATGAATTATTTATGAAATTAACGTTAAGATCTTTATTCTAAGGCAGTGAAAAGGTTCAAGGATCATTGGAAAGGATTTTGTATCTAACTGATTTATGGCTGAAAGTTTTGAAATTTCACGTTGATAAGTTTTTATAATATTATTATGGTTCTTGATTCAGGGGTTATGAATTCTTAGAAAGAATTCTGTATCTAATTGATTTACTTCTAGTTAAAAGTTTTAATCTTTCACGTTGATAGGGTTTTATAATATTATTGTGGTTCTTGTTTCAGGGTTATAAATTCTTAGAAAAAATTCTGTATCTAATTGATTCAAGTCTAGTTGAAAGTTTTGAGATTTCACGTTGAT
>NW_025109975.1:79868-89590 GCF_011392965.1 Frieseomelitta varia
TTGAAAGTTTTGAGATTTCACGTTGATAGGGTTTTATAATATTATTATGGTTCTTGGTTCAGGGTTATAAATTCTTAGAAAGAATTCTGTATCTAATTGATTCAAGTCTAATTGAAAGTTTGGAGATATCACGTTGATAAGGTTTTATAATATTATTATGGTTCTTGGTTCAGGGTTATAAATTCTTAGAAAGAATTCTGTATCTAAAAATTGATTCAAGTCAAGTTTTAAGATACATTGATAGGTTTTTGTAATATTATTATCGTTCTTGGTTTAGGGCTAAGGATTGTTAGAAAGGATTTTGCATCTAACTGATCTGAAGGTTTCGAGACGTTACGTCGTAATATATTATCGTTCTTCGATCGAGCACTTACAGCTGCGAACTGTAAGCTTGACTGTTTAACTAGGAAACTTTTATTATCGTTTCATTCATTCTCCTTTGAAATTCCAAACACTAGAGAAACGTTAAATCCCAGAAGAAATCTATCGACGCAAATAACACCATAAAACAAAATTCTGGTTAAATAAACTGGTGTCCCGACCTGTTTCAAACATGGCTACCCACGCTTTTGTTATACTCCACATGACTGCTGATAACGACAATCGTGCGACCTATCGAAGATTTAACATTTTGCTCTCGAATTTTTTGTATCATCTACCAAGAATATATTTACAAAATAGCACTGAGTGATATCAACATTCATAAATAATGATGTGTCACTGGAATATCGCTAAAAATGACATAGCATTGGAAATAAGTATCCTGTTGTAAATGGTATTTAGCATAAAATTTTGTTGATTTGACTTCTCTTATACATGTGACATGACGACACTGCTAGATACATTCAAACTTCGGGGGAAAAATAATTCCCTCCGCCACTTTATAAATTTCCATAAGAAGCAAGAATTATAGTTCATGCGAGTTGTCACAACGAATGTCGATTAATTCATGACTGCCACTGTTCCCTTTTAGTTCATCATCTTCTGAAATTTTTTAACTCTTGTAGCTTCCACTCTAGCACTATGTCATACAATACCTATGTTATAATTGTTATAATTATAATATATCGTTATAATTATAATTATGTTATCGTTATAAGTATATTATAATTATAATTATGTTATAATTATAATGTATCGTTATATTATAATTATAATATATCGTTATAATATACGTAATATAATATAATTATAATATAATATACATAACATACGTAATATAATATAATTATAACATAATATACATAGCATACGTAATATAATATACATAATATACGCAATATAATATAATTACAATATAATATACATGACATACGTAATATAATATAATTATAATATAATATACGTAATATAATATAATTATAATATATAATATACATGACATACGTAATATAATTATAACATAATATATATAATATACGTAATATAACATAATGTAATATACATAATATAATTACAACAACGTAATTATCAGCAATTGTAAAAGAAAAAGGAAAGTCCAAACTTTGAACCATCAGATTCAAGACACGATGTCCCCTCGGAAGTGATAGTCGAGGGTTAACAGAAATCGAGATAGGTACGAGGAAACTTTTCTCTATCTATCTCTCTCTCTCTCTCTCTCTCTCACTCTCTCTCTCTCTCTCACTCGGTGTTATAAATTTCGTGATCAACGGTGGCAACTAACCGGTGATCCAATGGATTCACAAAGGGAAGAAAGAAGAAACGACGGAGAAAGAGGAGAGAGACCTGGTCGCCTCACTATATTTACGCGTAAGCGAGGCTAACTCGGTGGAGGTTGTTGGTCCATTAGCGATGTTTTGCGCGAGTAAAGTGCGTGCGAGCACAGCTGTTACCACGTAAACCACGCGTATGGCTGCCAAGAGCAACAGGAGATCGGTCGTCTGTGACTAGGACGCGCGCGCGCGCACGGGGGATGATTGCAGGAAAAGAAAAGAAAAGAATCGAGAAAGAGGGGTAGGGCGAGATTATCTTCGATCTTGTTCGATAAAGGCGAGCATCGTCGCGCGCTTGCCTGATCATCAACGACTCTCTCTCTCTCTCTCTCTCTCTCTCTCTCTCCAGTCGCTCCGTGTCTTCCACCGGAATAGCTTGATCGAAGGGGCGGATCAATTTATGGGCGGATTGTTTGAGAAACGATCGCTGATCCGCTTCGACGTCGATGCGCCTCCGCTTCGTCTCTCCGGGCTTGATTAATTTTTTAGTCTTTCCTTCGCTTTTCTTCACTTCGTCAATAGTAAATCGCGCGACGTCGGAGTAAATCCAATACGGAGTAAATTGCTCGGCGGGCGAACATGTGACGTAACGTTTGTCCTGTCTCGTTGCATCCACGCAACTGGTTCGCGGACACGCGTGAACAAACTGTATAGGGGTGGCTAAGCACTAGGTGGCGCATAGAATGACACAAGATATAGAAATATCGAGATTAACTTGACTATTTTCAGTTTTCTTAAAAGCAAAATTTGATACCCCCTCTCCTGTTCCAAATGGCGTTGACTGGATAAATGCTTTGCAAGATGCTACCTCGCGAAGCTTTTCACAAACCTCGGGAAGTTTGCACAAAAGTATATGTGTATGCCTGTTTGGAAGTACCCATAGATTCAAACAAGCTCCTTTCTTCGTGAAATTATTAAAGGTTTGGCTACAAGTGATGTCGCTTTTTTTCAAATTTAATAAACATTGCCATCTAGTGGCAATGATTTAACTTGTTACGACGTAATCTATATTCTAATTAAATGTATTGACATTTAGTGTCAATAACTTATTGTTAAATTTTGAAGAAATTTCAGTGAATCCTATAAGAATGGAAGAGCAAAGTGTGGATGAATTCTATATTAAACATTTGTTTAATATGCTTTTAATATGAGTTTTGTTTAATATGCTTTTATTTAATATGCTATGCTAACATTTGTTTGCTTTTGTTTAATATGCTATGCTAACAATTTGTTTAATATGCTTTTAATATGAGTTTTGAAAAGCAACAATGCCACTAACGCCACAAATGTCATTTAGATACTTGGATACCAGAACATGTTCAGCGTTGTTTTTTATCTGATTTTACAAAAAGGGAAGAGAAAGTTTGTCAGAGAGATGGACGAAGATTGTCAATAACGATTATACCATAGATTAAAGCTGTATTAACTTTAAAATAAAATAAAATTTTGCACCAAAAGTATCAAAGGACGACATTGCTTATGGGTACCCTCTAAACTAATAATTCAAAATAAGAATCGATCGAGAATGGCGTGAACGATGAGAATTTAAAAAATTCTTCTATAATTCTCGCTACAACAGGCTCATAAATTTCATTAAAAAGTGAGTTATTTTGTCTTTTTCTAATGTCCTTCTTACGCGTTTACTATCTATAAAGACGTTTGCTGAAATAATTTAGTGGCGCGTCGAAGCTTACTTGAGAAAAAAATTGGCACGTGAGGGTACAAAAATTTGACCACCGGTATGCAATAATTCGTCGCTTTCTTTTTGAACTCGTCGGAACGACATCGCTAATAAATTCACTGTCGCTTTCCACTTTGAAATAAAGATAAAAATTACCAAGCAGCGATAAATTGACTGTTTGTCTTTCTTGGATTATATTTAAATAATAAAATACTTAACAAATACGTAGAGTGAAAATAACGATAAACGGTCTTCTCTATATCGTCGCAAACAAGTCCAATCGCATAATTGGATTATCAGAAACAGGAAACTTCCTTTTCTCTCGCGAGAGTTCCTCTTTAGCAGAAAGCGCAGAAAAATCGACGAACAGACAGGGAGAACTGCAAAGCGCGACAGAAAGGAAGGAAAAACGAGCGACCGTGTTCGCATTGGGTGAAATTGAAGGACCGACGGTATCCTAGAAGAAGAGGCTTGTACGGGGGACACTTTACGATTTGTTCGCGCGCCCGATGTATCACGGGACTATTTTTAAAGGAAATCTATTAATACACACCGTACATTTTCTCGTTTGACGATTATACTTCCTCGTCGTGATACTCGGATCCAAGAATATCCCGATGCCTGTCCTTCGAGGACTCGTCTCTCGTAAAACAACAGGCCTCCACCTCTCGACATCGTCTTTCTCCCGTCGTTCCCTCTATTTAAAACGATTCGATTCTTTTTACGAACCTCGGAGGAACCTCGGGAGTAATCGAAATTTCCGACAAAAAATTCTAGAGAATTCAGAGGACCGTAAATTTAGAGAAAAAGAAGAGAAAAAAAAAAAGAAACACCAACTGTCGGACCGCTGAGAGAGAATAAAAGTGGGACGAGGAACGAAAGCGGAGGGATGAAACGAAAGAGGGACGAGGAAGAGCTCGCTCGGCACGTAATCGCGGCAACCGCGGCGACGTAACTTGGACGCGAGGTGAAACGCGTTCGTGTCAGTGGTGCAGCACACGAACAGACCGGCGTTTCGAACGGAACACAGAAGGTGTGAGGGTGTCGCCGTTTGGAAGCCGGCCAGCGAATAAGAAGCAGCGAGGAACACAAGCGAGCCGCTGCCCACGCATCGCAACATACCGATAAATAATCGAACCAGACGTCCTTAGACCATCGCCCAGCCAAATTTCCTACGTCCGATCGGTCCTACGAAGGTCGCGTCACCGCACAATGGGCCGGGCTGGGAATCCAGGCGACGTTTTGACAGAAAAAAATCGACTTTCGCATTTTGATATTTATTTATTTATTTATTTATTTATTTTTTTTTTTTTTTTTATACGTAAGTCACCGGACACACTACGACAAAAATTGAGGTATGGACAGTTATATTATTCGATGAAATATTCTATTTTATTATTTTATATCCTTATTTAAACAAAATTACTAATTATTACGTATGTGTGTATAATATCTAGAATACACGTGTCGTACAGTTGATGTGTCAAAAATCTTATCAAGAAGTATATAATGTATCTTATATCTTTGTTTCGCCGATATATCCGCCTCGTGCAAATATGACGACCCGAATTAACCGTGTCATTCTTTCGATTAACTTTATCAATATTTATCGGAATGAATTTCTTTCCACGCTTATTATGATTACTTTCACAAGCCTTTTTTCGATTTTGAACACGTTTCCCGAAGTCTTCTGTCCAATTTGTCCTATAATTCTTCGACTGGATTTTTTAAACATATTCCTTTTTTTTATATTTTTTGAAATATTCATTCAGACTATATACGTAAAATATCAGTTTTGTTTTCGAGTATCATTATAAAATAAGTACATGTAACAAGATTGTACAATAAAATTAATCCAGAAAAGTATATCTGTGTTCTAGTAACTATTCACCTCAAAATAAGCAAGTGTCCGGTGACTTATGAACATTGACAAAAAGATAATGACAATTTTAATCAGTTAAAACAGATGCACAAAGTCTCGATTCGCAAATCAAATAATTTGATTCTTCTTCTTTTGAAATAAAAGATGGTCTTTCTTGATGAGAAATCATACCTCTCACTGATAATTATTAGTACATGGTATATTTTTAAAAAAATATTGATCGAAACGAAGAAAATTTTCTGTGCAAGGAAATGATACTCTCGGAGTAATAACTAATAACTACGTTTCGTCTACGAGGCTCGTACACGGCGAGGAAATTTCAACGTAGTGGGGGAGCGATCGACGCAGTGGAGGGGATAGCGCTAGCGATGAGAAAAGTGGGGAGCCAAGTGGGCCGCCAGTTAGCCACCTCTGTTCTAAACATCGATGCAACGCCTCGACACTCGCATTCTGACAATTCTAAATCCGTGAAATTTCCGTGTCTTTAAATTACTTAAAATTACTGTTCAAAACTATCGAAGGCGACAGGGCATTGAGTTCGCTATTAATTTGCGTATATTAAATAATTTATCCAAACACTGCACGACATGAACGTGCAACGTCTTGACACTTGCACTTTCACAATACGTGCGAAAAACTCTCGAAATAGGAAACTGCAGGCACAGGAAATGAAATTGAAACCTAATTATCCCAGAGGGATGAAAGGAAATGAAAGCGAGGGTCGTGATTAAACGAAAACGAAATCGAAACATTGAATCTCGAGTCCCTTTTAACGCTTTATATATTTATCCACGATAATTATAGAGAGAAATTGCAGGAGTGTCAAAGGTCAAGGGGATCTGCAAGTACGATAGCAGCCTCTATGATCTGACGGGGGCTGGATTTTACGTAAACTTCGGGGAAAGTTGTTTCTCTGTACTCGTTGGCCAACACGGCATTCTTGTTCCAAGGCTCGAAAAGGTTAAAAGTCCATTGTTCGTCTCTAGTCGGGATTAAATTTAGATTTGGTTTTCCATCGACAGCTGTTGGACTCGGCTCTGGCTGGTTTACGAGCATTATTCGCGAACGTGCTTGGTCACTTTTAATGCCATTTCCCGGACAATCCGGGAACACTACGGTCGAGGCTTTACGAAGGAACAAAAATATAATCCGCGGAATAATCCGTTTCATAATGGTTAAATCACCATACGAATGAACGAAATTTCACGGATCTTTCGAAACACGTATAATACGTATTTCGTGTTTTGGATTACATAGGAGAGGTAATTAAATAGCAAATAACATGGTGAGTCAAAACACTCTCATTCGCGCTTCGATCCCGGAAAATCGCGACGAATTGATCCCGATCGATTCGCGATTGCCACTCGATTGACTCTCGAGAGCGAGTGAGCGAACGAGCTAAAAAAAAAATCGAGGTACAGGCTAAACGTCCGCTCGAACAGGCTGGACATTTTTAGACGTAGGCGACGATCGAGGCGTTCCCCTGTCGCATGATCGAGCCGAGTTGTCCGGCACTCGCCCACTGTTGAGATTTTATAACAATTCCGCGGCCTTGAGAAACATCGCAAGAGCAACGAGAATTTGAAAGAAACCGAGAGAAAGAAAGAGAGAGAGAAAAAGAAGAAGAAGAAGAAGAAGAAGAAGAAGAAAATGAAGATCAAAATAATTCTGGGCTTACGTAACTGGAGGAATAAAACAGCGCGAAAATAAAGACATTGTACGGCCAGAACGCACGATATTTCACTGTCTCTCGGTAAACTTTCCTCTTTGAAGAACAAGCACGATCTCGTTAAAAAAAAAAAAAAAAAGAAAAAAGAAGATAGAGAGAAAGAAAGAAAGAGAAAGAGAAAAGAAGATTCGGAATAGACGATCGTTCTCTTTCGAGCGTTCGACGCAATCGAAAGGTTTAAAACATCTGGCGATGACATTTTTCATTGGCTCCGGACGAAAGTAACTGCCCGTGTTGTACCGTATTTTCGAAATTTCGTAATACAGCGCGCTACGCTTAAATCGAACGTCCGCTACTCCGGTGATATAACAACGGTGTGGCTCCATACGATTTCCGATCGCGTATTATTAAACGTTGATACATCAACGTGGAATCCGGCGCGTACGGCGCTTTTAATGCCCGTTGTTCCGACGTTCCTGTTATTACCATCGATCCTTGGAAACGTCGATATTAAACGTCGACCATAACTCTGAATGTCTTAAAAACTTTCCAAGGTCTATTCGCGAGTCTTCTCGAAAACTGACGGTCCTTGGAAGAAGAAGAAGAAGAAGAAGAAGAAGAAAAAGAGTGAAAAAAAATAAGAGCGATATATTATCACGCATTAATTCAAATGAACAATTACGTTAATGTAAATACTCGTTGAGAAGAGAAATTGAGAAAAGAAACACCGAGAAAAATTACGTCAACTGATTGAAATAAACATTGAGGAGAGAAATTTAAATAAAATTTAAGCAAAAAAACATTGGGGCAAGATCAAGTTGATTTTAAATATTTAACTGATTCGAGCAAAAGTTAAACGATAATTTAAATCTGAACCAATTAAGTCGGCGAAAGTGTTGACTAGAATTTCTTTTTCTCGGGACAGTCAATTAACTCGTGACAGGGCGTCCCATGGAAAGTCGCCGACCTTTAACACCGGAGCCACCTTGCTGATAAATGAAGAAAGTAATTAAAAGGGGCGGACGTTCGTTAACGACGAAGGTTCGAATTCCTCGTGATCATCGGTTCGTCCGTGCACCAACCATAAATCACCGTCTCTCGCTGTCGCTTCTACAATGCGCCCTTTCGAGTTTCGACCCCGTCATCGACTTCACGCACGCTGGACGTACAACGTACGCGTAATTAGAACTGCGAAGAAAGACCAATCTGAACGGTTCGTTCCTCACGGATACAAATTCACTTTGACAGACATTGATTTCAACTATCATTGACATTGTAGTTGCAACTTGTAAATACAAATATTATGCGAACAACTGTTAAAGTAGATACAGAGATAGTACACGCTGAAATATGAAAGAAAGTCCTGACGAACGTGGAAAATTAATAGTTTCAATGTTACAAACGATTTGTTGTTTCGCTTGAAATTGGCTTGTGCGAAACAATTAAAACACATTCGGGGATTTTTGAAAGCCGAGAACTTTTTGGTCCCAAATTGCAACGTTTTCTCAGTTTTAAGTATATTTAAATGTAATTCAGGCAAAACAAATGATAAGTTTGTTACTTCTTAATAATTTCTATCCTAGTGATATCATTCCTACGAGTTTAAAAGAGAAAGAGAGCGACAAATTATTGTATACGTTTCGGTCGCTCGTTATGGTCCGCGAACCAGTCAGCGCAAGGGGTTGAAATTCACATTTTTAAAAGATTATTGACCAAATGACGACAGTGGCGAGTTCCTTGAACACAAGTTGAAATAATTGCCTATGAATAAATCCGTATTAAAGAAAATCCAAATCATAGAAAATTCCTATGAACAAATTCGTATTAAAGAAAATCCGAATTACAGAAAATTCCTATGAACAAACCCGTATTAAAGAAAATCCGAATCATAGAAAATTCCTATGAACAAATTCGTATTAAAGAAAATCCGAATCATAGAAAATTCCTATGAACAAATTCGTATTAAAGAAAATCCGAATTATAGAAAATTCCTATGAACAAATTCGTATTAAAGAAAATCCAAATTATAGAAAATTCCTATGAACAAATTCGTATTAAAGAAAATCCGAATCACAGAAAATTCCTATGAACAAATTCGTGTTAAAGAAAATCCAATTTATAGAAAATTCCTATGAACAAATCCGTATTAAAGGAAATCCGATTTATAGAAAATTCCTATGAACAAATCCGTATTAAAGAAAATCCAAATTATAGAAAATTCCTATGAACAAATCCGTATTAAGGAAAATCCAAATTATAGAAAATTCCTATGAACGAATCCGTATTAAAGAAAATCCAAATTATAGAAAATTCTTATGAACGAATCCGTATTAAAGAAAATCCAAATTATAGAAAATTCCTATGAACAAATTCATATTAAAGAAAATTCGAATTATAGAAAATTCCTATGAACGAGTCCGTATTAAAGAAAATCCGAATCATAAAAAATTCCTATGAACAAACCCATATTAAAGAAAATTCAAATTATAGAAAATTCTTATGAACAAATTCGTATTAAAGAAAATCCAATTTATAGAAAATTCCTATGAACAAATTCGTATTAAAAAAAATCCGAATCATAGAAAATTCCTATGAACAAATCCGTATTAAAGAAAATCCAAATTATAGAAAATTCCTATGAACAAATTCGTATTAAAGAAAATCCGAATTATAAAAAATTCCTATGAACAAATTCGTATTAAAGAAAATCCGAATCATAGAAAATTCCTATGAACAAATTCGTATTAAAGAAAATCC
>NW_025109975.1:89595-103565 GCF_011392965.1 Frieseomelitta varia
ATAGAAAATTCCTATGAACAAATTCGTATTAAAGAAAATCCAAATTATAGAAAATTCCTATGAACAAATTCGTATTAAAGAAAATCCAATTTATAGAAAATTCCTATGAACAAATTCGTATTAAAGAAAATCCGAATCATAGAAAATTCCTATGAACAAATCCGTATTAATGAAAACCCGAATTACAGAAAATTCCTATGAACGAATCCGTATTAAAAAAAAATCCGAATCAGAGAAAATTATAGAGAAGAAGAAAGAGCGGAACGTTTCTAGAGTTTCTCCTTGAAACGACAAGCAGTCAAGCTAGTTCTCTTTTTCATAGAGCTTATATCGGTTTCTCGGTGCTTGCAATAAATTCCAAGACCCAGGACCTTGGCATTTAGAGCGTAAAGCTCTCGAATCTCACGCCATCCCTTCGTTACGTTGTCCGTTCCGGCAGACGGCGAAACGAGAGCCGCGCGAGCGTCCGTGAAAATCTGTTTACAAGACCGTAGACCTAGCGCGGATCGCGCGGAAAAGAACCGACATGGCGTGTTTATAAATTTCGTTTAAGAATTGTGTATGCAGACGGTGCCGAATCTGAGTTAACGAAAACGTAACGCACGCACGCGAGATAGAGAGAGAGAGAGAGAGAGAGAGAGAGAGAAAGAGAGATTCTACTTTTTTTTTTTAATCGCGGCCATCTGGCGCTTTTACGTTTCGAGAAATAAAAAAAGATACGGAGTAGCAAAAAACGCTACTTTCGGCCGAGCGAAATCGCCGCGAAAAAAGAAAAAGAAATATAGGCCAATATCCGGAGTGATCGTTACCATTCCCCCGGGCCGTCTCGCTGTTTGCATAGACGATCGATCTCTAGAGAAATTCAAATAAACCGCCCCCTCCTCCCCCCTCCCCCCTCGGCACTGACACTCGTAGCTCGATCCCGGCTCGCTCGAGTTCCCCAAAATTCTCACGAGTGAATTCTCTCGTTCGCATTTGATTTCGATCGAAAATTGGGAGAACGTTGAAAAGAAGAAAAGAGAAGATGGTCGGAGAAGAGTCGGTAAAGTCGGTAAAGTGGGAAACTGCAAAGGGAAAGGACAGGGAAGGGGCACGAATCCAGGTGGATAAGGGGCGCCGCTATTCGCAGATAAGAGGGTGAATAACCGCGGATAAAAATACTGGGCGATGCGGAGCGCGAGAGACAAGGGAAGGGGAGGGAGAGGGAATGTAGTTGGACGTGGTTGCCATCCGATCGGAATGCGCTATGCGCGTTCGCCTTGGTCTGCCTCAAGCCTGGTCCAAGTGTCCGGAACAAACCGACCCGCAGATAAAATGGCCTCCTCTGGCCATTCCTCTAATTAACACCCGCGATGTTTCGCCCCCCGGCCTTCGGAAATTCGACTTTCCGCTCTCGCCGCGCCATCTGGCTTTTCTCAACGCCCTCCTACTTCTCCGAGAAACAAGCAATTTAACGATACTTCTCGCGCCGCTCTTTTCCCCAGCGCTAAAATCAACGCGAGGTTTACATTTTATTGACATCGTTGGTGACAAGAGCAAAGAAGCTTGTCTGTTTTTTAACGTTCGCAGATAGTCGATACCACTTCATTTCTGAATATATCGATGTACTTCGTGTATATTCCTACGGTGACTAATCAAAGCTATTTTCTACTCTTGGCGAGGAAATAATGCTGGATCTTTTCTGTATCATAGATACGATTTTTAGCCTGGCATTAGGTTTTATTTTACAGTCATAGTAAAATTCGAGGTATATTGAAACCGAGAGGAATCAACACATTTTTCGTAAGTCCACGCCGCCATTATCGCAGCTCCTTTAGATCGTTACGTTTTCGGCCAAACTTGCATCACTTTTTACTTGTAACGACTTTATTTAGTTTCAGAATTGAGTCGTCGAGAGAATGCTATTACAAAAAGAATATAAATAACCGTCATGAACATGTTTTTCTCTCAGAAAACAAGTGTATGTTGGAAAGTTCGTTGCACGTATACGTGAAGCTAAATGGCGGTGCAATAACAACTATTGTACGTAAGAAATTCCAAACAAAATTTCAAAAATTCGTAACAGGTTTATTGTTAACTACTATTGTGCGTGTGGGCAACTCGACATCAGTTTTTATCACAGAAACTCCTGCATTAAGTCACACTCGACATTTTTAAATTGCCAAAAAAAAAAAAAAATTGAAAAATAGTTTGAAGTGCAAAGAGTTAAACTACGAATAAAAGTACAGAGGTTATTATTATTCGCGCGTTACGATTCTCTGATCTACATGAGGTGAACTTACACTTTCCCCCTTGGTGTCAAACAAGTTCCCCTTTGGTGCCAAAAAGCCCCCCCCCCCTGATTTCTAAAACAAAACAATCATGCAAAAAAAAAAAAAACAAACACTGTTACTTCCCTAATTACTCACACACCAATCCATCATTAACCTCCTGCGCTGGAATGACATGTCACGTACGTCGAGAATTTTTTGTCCTAAATTGCTACATTTCCTCAGTTTTTAGTATATTTAAGTATAACCCAGGCAAAGTAAATAATAAATTTGTTACTTCTCAATAATTTCCAGTGATATTGTACCGGACGAGTTCAAAAGAAAAGGAAAGCGACCAATTATTGTATACGGTTCGGTCACTCGTTACGGTCCGCAATCAGTTGCCAGCGCTAAGGGGTTAATTCACACACGTACATTACCAATTAACGTTAAAACACGTTAGAACGCGCGAGACGAGTATCAAACGTCATCAAACATCTCCAAACATCGTCAAACATCTTCAAACATATTCCAACGGGTACAAACGGGGGGCGGAGGAAAATGAGGTGAAGGGTGAGCGTTAGGGGTTAATAAAAATTAGAGCGTGAGATTAAAAGGCGACGACGCTTTATTAATAAGTGGTTAGCGGTACGACAAAGTTAGAAACGGAGCAAGTGTCCGCCGTGCGGAATGGAAGAAAGCCTGCAACACCCGTCGCGGCCAAGTGGTGCCCGTACCGTCACAGTGTTTACAGCGCTTCGCCCTCGGCTCAGGCATTCTGCGGTGACCTCGTGACCTCACCGATATTCCATCGTCGGTTCCTGCACTATACACACGCACGCAGCCACGCACGTGCACACCACAGGGAGCTGCACGCGTGCAAACGACGAAGAAACAAAGTCGAAACCAACTGCACGCGCTCTCCTTTCAAGCACGCCCCCCCTTCCTTTTCCTCTCTTCTTCTTCTTCCTCCTCCTCCTCCTCCTCCTCTTCTTCTTCTTCTTCTTCTTCTTCTTCTTCTTCTTCTGCTTCTTCTTCTTCTTCTTCGTCGTCGTCGTCGTTACTTTCCTCTTGTTCACTCGAGCGGAGTAGAAGCCACCGTTCCGTCGACAGACGCATCGGCCTCCTATCTCTCCAAACTTTTGCTCGCGTCACTGGCCCGACATAACTTGTCCAGGCGGTTGTCAAGCCACGACAGCCGAAACGATCTCGACAAGCCCCTCCAGCGGATTACACGTCCGATCATTCGCGCGGCCCGGTATTACCGCGAAATCCTGGATAACGTCCGTCATCCGCAAACATTGCTAATACCACGGGATGCGTCAGTGACATGTTTATCTCGCCGCGGACGTGCCACTCGGTTCGTCGATACGCCACACCGCGGCTCGCGTCGGCACAATCACGATCGTCTTGAAAGTCTGAATGTTTCTGAAAACAATTGCACAGCTGACGCTTTTCAGTGTAAGTACTTTCCACCACCTGTTTCTTTTCACTCGCGTTTTCAAGTTCGTCGCTCAACTGAAGATCGTAATCGATCGTAAGCGGCGCTCTTAGTACAGTTCTTAGCCTAACTACGAAGGTCCGTTAAATAGGAGTGTACTTGTGGTCCACGGTCTCTCTGTGAGCATCTATGTACAAGGTCGAGGAGAGAACTGCCCGACGACTTCTTTACAGGGAATGCAGTAGTTAGTGTAACGTGTGTCGTCTCGCTGCGGGAATGATACGTTCAACTTCGTTTCCGCGAGACGCTTGACGCGAGACTCGAAGGTTCCTCCTCTCGAGGCTCGTGCCTCGCTGTTCAAATCCAATCGCTCGATTCACTGTGTATCGTCCCCTTTCTCTCCTCTCAACGTCTCAATGAAAATCGGCAACCAGATTCATCTCACCAAAAGTCTTCGAACTTCAGCACCTTCACTTTCAACTCATTCACTAACCGAGTTTCAAGCGCCCTCCGTCGACGATTTTCCCAGCTCCTCAATGTTCCTCAACGTTCTCAACTATCCCGCGATCACCGTCATTTTCCCCTCGACTTTCGAAACTTTTCGAAGGCGTTCGAGGCCTTCGAACAGATCGCGCGTTCTTCACCTGGGGTCGTGGCTAACGACGCGGCTAGATGGACAGAGAGAGAGAGAGAGAGAGAGAAAGAGAGAAAGAGAGAGAGAAAAGGAGCGTGGAAGAAACGTGGGATCGTTGAGCGATCGTTCGAGGACGCTGCGGGTGTGTTCACATCGCGAGGTGGAGGGCGTCTAGGTGGCCGTAGCGCCTCGCAGCCATGTCACACACGCACTGACGGACGCTCGACGCCGGGACGCCGTCTTCGGCCGGACTCGGTCCACCCTCTCGGCAAGCGTCGGGACGCCTGGCTACGGGCCAACCCGTGAAACCACGATCACTCGCTGGAACGCCGCCGAGAGGCGCTCGCCTCGTCCTCGTTAATTTCCTAACTTTCCGCTGCACTCGTCTTCCCATTCTTTTTTTTCGTTTCTTCTGTTTTTTTTTTTTTTTTNACCTGGCTCACGGGGTTTGACAATTTTTCCTGCGTTTCTCCGTTCTTTTTTTTTTTTTTTTTTTTTTTTCTCTTGCCTTGCTTTTTCGCTGTTCTACGAAATTTCAACGTTCGGACTCCGGAAATTTGTTCACTGCATCGCGGTTGGTGCGCGTTCGCGCCATTTCGAAAATTTGATTACACCTGGCGGCTGGAGCGGAAAATATCCAGCGCACTTGCGCGTTTTTTTTTAAATTTAACACTCGCATTTGGATACTTCAGCCGCAGCATCGTCTGATCTTTTTTTTTTTATTTCACACCAAATTGCTTTTTCATCACTGCTGTTCCATGAATGTTACACTACGGAAGTTTAGAGACCAAGATTCTAGTCACGTTGAGCAGATTGGAGCGGAAAATCCAGTGTATTTGCTTCTCCACGCCATTTCGAAAATTTGGCAATTGTATTCGGGTTGTTCGGAGTCGTAGTAACGGTGTACAGTCATCTACAATTGAGTTTCATTCAATAATGAGACTTTATGTTTATACAGCTTCAACTGCAACGAACCGTACACGAGTCTTGTGATAAATTCCACTTTGATATTACTTTCGAAATAAACTGACAATGGAGACTACCTTTTACATAACGATGTAAAACTCTCTGATGATTAATTGAGACTACCTTGTTAATTATTTAAGATCACTTTTTGTTGATCAATTGAAAACTACTTCGTTGTTTAATACGTGCGTATACGCCCCACAATGAACTTTCAAGCCATTCGGAATTTTCAATGTAAACCGAAGAATTTTTTAAAAATTTGTTATCAGTAAAGTCATGTTTCGACAGTCTAATAACATGTATTCCGCGTTTGTTCTATCGTGGAGAAGTAATAAATTTATTATTTGTTTTACTCAAATATACTTAAAACTGAGAAAGTTTCGAGACAAAAAATTCTCGACGTGCGTGGCACGTCGTTCCAGCGCAAGAGGTTAACCTGATTGCGGACCGTAACGAGTGACCAAACCGTATACAATAATTCGTCGCTTTCCTTTTCTTTTGAAGTCGTCGCTACGATATCACTGGATAGAAATTATTGAGAAGTAATAAATTTATTATTATTTTTTTTTTTTTTTTACCTGGGTTATACTTAATACTTGAAACTGAGAGAATATTGCAATTTTAGGACAAAAAATTCTCGACGTGCGTGGCAAAAGGTTAACTACTTGCGCTGAGTGACCAAACCGTATACAATAATTCGTAGCTTTCCTTTTCTTTTGAAGTCATCGGTACGATATCACTGGATAGAAATTATTGAGAAATAATAAATTTATTATTTTCTTTGCCTGGGTCATACTTAAATATACTAAAAACTTGGAAAATATTGCAATTTTGTGATAAAAAAATTCTTGACGTGCGTGGCCCAGTGTAAGAGATTAACTACTTGCGCCGGCAACTGATTGCGGACCGTAACGAGTGACCGAACTGTATACAGTAATTTGTCGCTTTCTTTTTGAACTCGTCGGTACATCACTGGATAGAAATGATCGAGAAGTAGTAAATTTATTATTTATTTTCCCTACTTTGTTTTACTTAAATATACTTAAAACTGAGAAAGTATTGCAATTTTGGGACAAAAAGTTTGGGAAACGCGATGGACGAATGATGAAGTCAGGTGACGAGGCGGATCAGGGGAACCTCTGGTTTCGGTTCGTAAAGCCGGTGGAAAACTGGCGTAACCATTGATTTACGAATGACAATAAATCCACCCTTGTTATCCCGTGCCAAAACCACCTCCAGCCAGGCGGCACGATGAAGATTCCTCGAAAAACCGGTTCGCGAAGATTAGACGAACGGCCGTTAAATGCCAGTCGTATAACAAAGGCATCAGGCGAAGAACAGGGACTGGTCGAAAGGAAATTTGACGGGCAAGAGAAAACGGGCGATGATCGCGGCGAGAGCAAGAGGAATGAGTATGCGAACGGAGGGTGGGAGGGGGAGAGGAGAGAGAGAGAGAGAGAGAAAAGGTGAGCAACGATCGCGATGATGGCGAGTGGGTGTTCCTCTCTGTGTTTATTTGTGCGCACACGCGCACGATGACGTCACCGCTAGCATAAAGGCGACTCTAAACGCGAACAGATGGCCTTTATAGTTGACCATAGACAGTGTCGGGGCTCGCTTGGCCGCGAAATCGCGGAAAATAGCTGGCCATTGCTAGATGGCTCCGTTATGAACACGTTGAACATTTGAGAGCGCTGTGCGTGTATCGATCGCTGCTCGAAGAACCAAACGGAATTACGCAACACCTGCTCGGAAAACGTTTGTTTTCGTACGGTGATGAAAAACCATGACGCCGCTCGCGAGTAACAGCAGTGATTGTTTACGGATTATTATTTGAGACAGAGAATCGCGATGTACCGTAGAGACAGTTGGTGGAACGATAAAATTCACATTGAAGGTCAATCGTACAACAAATACAAAGGATACCCTCAGTTTTCTAGAACCTGCGACAACCCTAGAAGGAATAATTGCATGTCGAGTAAATCGTGTTGAATAAACGTACAAATTGTACAAATGTATAATTGTATAAATTGTATAATTATATATATATATATATTTCTTACAGTTCCAATTTCCTTGGCCTCTACATTGTCGTCGCTTTCGAAAATTTGTAAAATAGTAAAATTTGTAAAAAGTCGGATCGTCCAGACTTCTTAACCTTTTCGCGCTGGAATGACGTGCCACGCACGTCGAGAATACTGAGTCCAAAATTGCAATATTTTCTCAGTTTTAAGTATATTGAGATACAACCCAGGCAAAGCAAATAACAAATTTATTACTTCCTAGTAATTTTTATCCAGTGATATACCGATGGATTTAAAAAAAAAAGACGAATTATTGTATACGGTTTGGTCGCTCGTTATGGTCCGTCAACCAGTTACTGGCGCGTTAATTGACAAATGTGTCGAAGCGCTGATTATATCACGATCTCCGAAACACCTTGTATATTATATTGTACATGTATATTCTATTATACTGTATATTAATAAAACAGTACAATAAATAAAAATTATAAATTAGATACAACGAACACAATATTTACAATTATAATATTAAGATAAGTTACACGATATATAAAAGTACAGGTTGTACACACAACGTGCGATATAAATCACTGTATTCACAACAAGTATAAAACAACAAGGATACATCTCTTAATATGTTAATGTACTGTATGTACAGTATGTAATTATGTACTAATATACTAATGATCTGTACAACAAAGGATACATCTCTTAATATATTAATGTATATGTGTTATAAAACACATGTACACGACAATGGACGATAAGTGCAAGATGATTAAAAATGAAAGTGTCCCAAAGGATCTAGTATTTATAACTCGCGGCATAGGTGGCGATCGCAAATTTTTCGCGAATTGCGGCGCGTCGTACATTGGCGCGAAAGGGCGCGGTTATGTGCGGTCGTTAAAAAGGATAGCGTATCTGCGAGCAACTTTTCTTTTTTCTCCGACGTTAGGCTCTTACGAGCGGCAGTTTGAGTTTAAACGAAAAGGATGCTCCCGTCGCGAGAACCGATGGTAGGCGTACCGCCTGCGATTTGGACGAGTTTTATCGTGCGATCAACGAACGAACGAGCAAGCATGTAATTCCGCGGGATGGAAGAAGGAGACTCGCCCCCGATTTTACCGAGAAAGCAACGAAAATTACGATTTTTCGAGTAGCTGTATTGCACACGGGAGAACATACCTTGCAAGTTGATAAATTTTCCAGGTTTTCCTCGTGACCTCTGCCGACAAGCCGATGCATCCGAAACAATCCGTTCGTCTCACGGTTTTGCAACCGCCAGCAAGTTTCTTCTGAAACACGATTACGCGCGTTACAATTGAAACAATTGGTCCCGCGACCATACGTTCCGCGAGGACGAGACAACAAACGGTTATTTGTCGGAGCTCGCGGTCGAACGTCGTCGTATTTTTATATAAATTATATGTATACTAAATACTAATAAGTAATATTTACTTTAACTTAATTAAAGTTCTAATAAAACTCAACAAACAATTATTTAAATTATAAAAAATGTTAATTAAAATATTATATAAAATATGATATTATAGAAATATTAATTGCTTAATTATTTAAATAAATTAACAGATTTTAACTTTTTTAGCGTTATTCTGATAGCAAATTTTCTAGCGTTCTGTTATCCAAATTGAGTTGATGTTGACCACCTCGCGCTGGCAGCTGATTGCGGACCATAACGAGTGACCGATACATACAATAATTCGTCGCTTTCTTCTTGAACTCGTCGTTATCACTGGATAGAAATTATTGAGAATTTTAATTAATCTCGTTAATCTCTCGTATTTATAGCTTGACATCTGTTGATTTTACGTGGCATAAATTTCGTTTCATAGTTGTGAAAAAAATTCGACTAACCATACAGGGTTAAACGCACAATGTTTGAAACAAACTGAGCGATTTCTACAAGAAGACGTTCGTCGATGAATGATCGAAGAAAATTCGGTCCACAGGGGACTGGAAACAGCACGTTTGTGGAAACAAATTGAGCAATTTGCGCAAAGAGACGGTGACGATGATTCGCCGACGCTCGGGAGATGAAGTGGAACGATTTTCGCTGGCGCGACAGGCAGGCAATGGACGAATCGATCGATACGCCCGAACCGCGTACTCGATCCTGACAAGGACAAGAGTCGCGTAAGGTAACCAGCTCGAGAAGCATTGCCTAGCGGCGGCGGCGGCGGCGGCGGCGGCTACCGAACGACCTAGAACGGCCTTCGACGGCCGCAACTACGCAATGGCCGACCAACCGCGACGTAGAAGGCGTACACGACGCTTAAAACGATGCCAATCCTCCTGCTATACTTTTTATTGGCCATATCGCGGGCCAATGCCTGCGAGAGAGAGAGAGAAAGAGAGAAAGAGAGAGCACCTGGACCCAGGGAAGATTTACGAGCTTTGGCGACAACGCGCCAACGGGTTTCGCGAAGATTCGCTGAAATCGCGACAGCGATGCAGTTCGAAAATTCCGAAATCGCTCTACTTACTCTACTCGTACCGGTAGGGAGAGCGGGAAATTTATAGACGTTCTATTACACTGCACACAAAAATTAGGGGGCATTTCAAAAGAATATGGAGGCATTTGATTATTTTTTTTTTTTTTTTTTTTTTTTTCCAAGTAACCAAGAACAACTTTCATTGATTTGTCGTTTGCTCCTCTGATGTTCTTTTGTTTAATATAATAATATTAAATATTAAAATATTGAAATGTTTTACTTAAACATTTAATATTAAATATATTGATATTAAATGTTTAATAAAATGATTAAATGAAATTAATAAAATTTTTAAAATAACTAAATTTAAAACTAGTAATTTATATAAAATAATTAACTTCAATTAGTAAAATAATGAAATAATTAAATAAAATAACAATTTATATAAAACAATTAAATTTGATTAGTAAAATAAAATTAAACATTTTACATTGAATATTAAAACGTTTAATTAAATAATATCTTGTTTAACATAATAATATAATAATATCCATATATACACAATAATATAATAATATATGTAATATTATCACATTATTGTGTATATATTATTATAATAATAGTATAATAATATATACACAATAATATAATAACATATGCTATATTATGAATATTATCACATTATTGTGTATATATTATTATAATAGTAGTATAATAATATATACACAATAATATAATAATATTCATACAATATACATAATAATTTTCGCGAACAGCGTATTATTCGCTTAGGTGTTCGTGGGTGTTTGAAGCTGGTGAATGACGGAACGAACGTGCACTAACTTTGCGGAATTGCGGAATATCTCGAGTCGAAAGAGACCTGTTTCGCGAATCGTGGAAGTGTCGTGCCGATGTCGTGGAGCGGGCGTGTTGCTCAAACTCCGGGGCGATGCCATTCCCGGAGTGATCGTCACCGTGCAAAAAGACACCGTGTGCGTTTCGGCCGTGCTCGGTGAAGAAGAGAACAACGTCGTTACAACGGCACCGGCTGAGAAAGGACCGATGTAAATATGTAATAAATTTCAGGTGAAAAGCTGCTACGGCCAAAAGTGTCTGGGCCCCGGGGCATAAATCGTCGCGGCGCGGTACAATGCGAACAGCGCCTCGATTAATGTTTAACAAGGGTGTCGGGAGTGGATTTCGCGGTCGTATCGGAAGCGGGGACGATCCTCTCCTCTTTTTTTTTATTCATTTTTTTCTCTCTCCCTGTATCCGGATGCAAAGCAGCGGGACGAGAGAGCCTTAACCTAATTAAGAAAGACAAGAGCAGCGTAAATCACGCGGCGAGGAGAAAGTGATGACGAGAGATAAAGGCGCGAGGAGAGCCACTTCTGTTTTCTCTCTCTCTCTCCCTCTCTCTCTCTCTCTATGTTCTCCAGAGGGATTTATTCTTCTTTTTTTCGGTCGTCTCGCCTCGCCACGGCTTCTTCTCCTTTTTTCGCGGTCGGACGATCCCGTGGCAACTCCGGCAACGCGTGTCCCCGTGCCGCGGTATGCGACGCGTAAACCGCTCTAAAGCAGGTAACGTCCAGTTTTCGGACGCAGGAGAATCCCAATTAAGTTCCCCGAAAGCCGAGTTGCACCGACCTCTTTTCTCCACTTTTTTTTTTTCTTTTTTTTTCCCCACCTTACTTACTCACGATCTGCGGATCACGGAACACCGCGTGTTTTCACGATGGCAAATTTCAGTTTTCTTTTCCTTTTTTTTTTTTTTTCCTGATGTTTCGAACAGACAGAGACACATTCCTTTCCTTGGCTTTATCTCTCACTTCTAACGTGAAATTTTCACTACGCGAGAGAGAGAGAGAGAGAGAGAGAGAGAGAGAGAGAGAGAGAGAGAGAGAGAGTTTGATTAATAGAGACGGCAAGCGTAAAGTGGGTCATAGTAGCTCACGTCAAAGCCCACGTATCCTCGCCACTGTTCGCTGCATAAATCTACGAGTAGAAACGCACGTGCACCTCGCAGGGCGTGCACGCACCTGGCCGTGCACGCAACCGTCGACGTAAATAGGCGCGCGTTCATCCAGAATGGACAGTGAATTTGCAACTTCTCGCGGCTGTCGCGGCACGTTCGCAGGACACACCGTTTCGGCACACCGTGTAATTTTTTCCCGCACGCGTGATTCGTAAAGTGATCGCGCATGTCCGGAAATCCGTGAAATCGTTGACCAGTAATTCTGATTATGCCTGCTTTGAGAGACAGAGACAGAGAGAAAGAGAGAAAATTTACATAGGAATTATTCAACTATAATAATATAATATAATATAATATAATATAATATAATATAATATAATATAATATAATATAATATAACATAACATAATATAATATAATATAATATTAGTATAATATATTAGTATAATATAGTATAATATAGCATAATATAGTCTAATGTAGCTTAATATAGCATACTATAGCACAATATAGTAAAATATAGTATAGTGCAATATAATATTAGTATAATATATTATAATATAGCATAATATAGCAAAATATAGTATTATACAGCATAATATAGTCTAATGTAGCCTAATATAGCATAATATAGCAAAATATAGTATAATATAGTATAATATAGTATAATAGAGTATAATATATTAGTATAATATAGTATAATAGAGTATAATATATTAGTATAATATAGTATAATATAGCATAATATAGTATTATACAGCATAATATAGTCTAATGTAGCCTAATATAGCATAATATAGCAAAATATAGTATAATATAGTATAATATAGCATAATATAGTCTAATATAGCCTAATATAGTATAATATAGTATAATATAATATAATATAATATAATAAACCATCTTTCTACTTCTTTAACCCTGCTATCAACGATTAAAGCATACAATTTTCATTGAAGACACTGAACACAAAAAATTGGAGAAACTTTATAACATTGTATAACGGAGTGTGTGAGTTCCGTATGTTACAGGAAAAATTATTTAAATGTTTAAAAATATACACTGTTTCACGCAGTTTCTACAAAATATCTAACAAAAATTAAAAGACTGGTCATTTCGATGGTTGGTAGTTCCAGCGTTAATGTACGACTTTTTTAATGGAGATTTTCGTAGTTGAAAATCACAACGTCTCTGAAAAATGTTTCGAAAACGTGAAGTGGTAAGCGCACAACGAAATGTACACGAGCGGCGACAATCGAAATGTTTTCTTTGGGCGCGTGGACGACGCGAGTCGTTCGTTGGGGAGTGCGGTTGGAAGTCGCGCTGTGAAAAGGAGACGAAGGGAACGAATGGGGGAGAAAAAGAAAGTGCGACAGCCCGATGAATCGGGCGGTTCGAGAGGGAAAGCGCTACGAAACGCGGAGGCGGACGAAAATACGACGAAATCGCCTGCGAGGACCACCAGGAAACGGTGAATCAAAGAGACAGCCGTTTTGGGGACTGTTTTTCTAACGACTTCATCTCGCCCCTTCCTTTCGTGCTCAGGCAGTCTCATCTAATAAATTACGCCACTTGATTCTTAACAGTTTTTCCTCTTTTTTTTTTTTTTTTTTTTTGTGAGAACTCGATTTTTTCCCATTCGAATGAAACTCTATATGCTTTCAGAGTGAACAAAAATATCGAATCTAAACGATAAAAAATAAATTAATAACAAATCTAGTTAAAAGAAATTAATATTAAATCTAAACTAATATTAAATTAATGTGAAATCTAATTTAAATTAATCACACGTTAGAAAGATATAATCAACTAAATACTATATTTCAACAGGACATATTATTCTCAATGCTGTGTTTTCTTCGATTTTACTTGAAGTGATAGTGCTATTCACATACTTCGTAATTAAATTGCTAGATTGGTAGATGGGCAAAGGATTAAAATTACTGTTCCGAGCGGACGAGAATTGAAATGCTGTTGCGATTTCCAAAAAAGGAGAAAGATTTCAAACAGATACCAAAAAAGAAAAAAAATTAATATAAAATCTAATTTAAATTAATCACACGTTAGAAAGATATAATCAACTAAATACTATATTTCAACAGGACATATTATTCTCAATGCTGTGTTTTCTTCGATTTTACTTGAAATGATAGTGCTATTCACATACTTCGTAATTAAATTGCTAGATTGGTAGATGGGCAAAGGATTAAAATTACTGTTCCGAGCGG
>NW_025109975.1:103837-113885 GCF_011392965.1 Frieseomelitta varia
GTGATATTGATAATATTTTTATATAAACAACTAAAATTAATTACAGAGTTATTATTTATTTATAGTATTGTGATATAAATATAAATTATCATAATCACTATAACATCATGCCCAGTCACCCCTGCACTATACATTACATATATATATATATATATATATTTATTTCTTAATATTTTTTATTGTCTGTTATATATATATATATTTATTTATTTATTTATTTATTTATTTCTTAATATATATATATTAAGAAATAATATATATATTATTAATATATATATTAAGTTAGTCACCCCTGCACTATGCATTAGATATATATATATATATATATATATATATATTTATTTCTTAATATTTTTTATTGTCTGTTTTCTCTTTTATTATATAAAAAACTAGCAAAGCTACCCATTCTGAGAATGGGATCTAGTATGTTTTTTTAGTGTTTATTACATCTGTTTAATCGTAAGCGCTATATAAAATTTTTTAGACACAAGTAACTCATACAACATTTAAGACTTAAAATACCTATACGTATACATAACCAAGTCGTAAATCCTCCATAAAACACAATTATGCATTTATTTCTCACTTTTAAGCTCTAACCGAACAATTGTGATTTTCTTAACATTTTTTGAAAAGAGAGGTTCGAAAAATAATTAAAATTCTTTTACATATATGATGATGAGTTTATAAAAATCAACGCCGTGGGTCAGTGTCTGACCCGCGGGTCATAGGTTCGCCATCATTGAATTAGAAGAAGCTTCTAATCCCGTTTAAAGCCGCAAAATCTGCCGAATTCATCGTAAAAGTCACGACGCGCGTAAATCAAGAAGCCCCTCGAACACGAGGAGATTCTACGCGAGAGACGGCTAATTGAATCTCTCGAGCCGCTTCTCGTCGAACGAGCATCGCGATCGCGTAAATCAGTCAGGCCGCGGCGAGGGTTTAACGGCGTGGCGCCCGTTAGCTCCTCGTGGTCGTTGAACGTCGATAGAACGCGAGTTCCGTAACTATTAAGTCGCTTTACTGTCGCTGGATCTGCTCCTGCCGACCGATAGTAAATAATCGAAAGTAAAACCTTTCTTTCTTTGGAGAAAAGAAAAAAAAAAAAAAAAAAAAAAAAAAACAGGGGATCTTTTCGTCGCGAAGCAACGAGAGAACGAGCTGCACGCGCGATAAATAAAAATCTCGGTATTAATAGACACCGGCCTCCGGTCTCGACGAGAAGGACCAGAGGCAAGAAATTTGGGAAATTTAAAATCGAAAGAAAAAAAAGGTGGCGGCGGGGGAGGAGAAGCGAATCGGTACGATCGTTGCAGTTGGAGCATCCAAGAATAAAGTTCGCGCGGCGATCGCACGAGCAAAAAGCCTTGGCTCTCTCGCGAGCGAAGGGTTGGTTTCCGCGACCACCCGGTACAGAGACGGCAGCCGGTCGCGCGATACGCTCCAATTTTCCGCGGCGCGTTCGTGGGACACGGCGCGGCGTCGCCACGAATTTACGATCGCCGCCCGATTTAGAGGCACCCAGGCAACAAACTAATTACGGCAAAACGATCCGTCCGCGGGCGGGCGGGCGGGCGGGCAGCTGCGCCCGAGCGAAATTAAAAACGAAGCCAGCGATAATAAAAAAAAAAAAAGAAAAAAAAGAGAGGAAAGAAAATGAGAGTGCGTACGAGAGCAATGGGGCGAAACTTCGGAGCCGCGAATAACGCGAGGAACGGATACGGAGTCGGGATCGATTTAACCCTTTCACTACGAGCACCGGTTATTATATTATACACGACGTTCATTGGAGTAATCGCATATTCGTCGTTTGACAGAGGACCAAAATTCAGGAAAATTGAGCCAAAGAAATTAGAATGCAAAGAATAGGGAGAGGTTTATAATATTGTACCGATAATGAACGCAAGCGTTTTTTGTTCATAAAATGTTTTATAAAAATCATTCGAATCTGTGAAAAACGCAACACCGCAAGTCTGAAGAATTACTCCACTGAAAAAGTATAAATTGGTTATTTTGATCACTTTGGTAGTTCTGGTGTTAAAATAACCGTGTTGGATAGTGCCACGCGATGCGATAGAGCTTCCTCGAAGGAACTGCGAAAAATGCCAAGCAACGTGCGGTTTCGTGACTGTTTATTTATGAAGGTGGTTTAGGTACAATTGAAAAGAAAGTGATTAGGAGAGGAAGCTTCAACATGATTGACGATGATACTACAATCAAAACTGAGTGCGTTGTAAATTGAGCATCGCGAGCAAATGCTGTCGCACGAAATCTGAGCAGCGCGATCGCATTGAAACGGTTAAAAATACATAATAGCCATCAAGACGAGTTTTTCTATTTTTTCCATTCGACGCTGCAATATTGTGATAAAAAAATCTTTCTTACTATCGCAATTCAGAAAAGGTCGGATATAAGGTATAATTGTTAATCTCTGAAGAATTTGAGGTTATGTTCTTGTTTGAAAAATTAAAGTTTGTATAAGAAAAGAAACACTCTAAATCCTTGTCACAATGTTACCAGAAAATTAAAAAAAAAAAAACGTGAAATATTTATACGATAAGAAATTATTGTAACGAAAAATCTTTCTTAACGTATCGCAATTCGGAAAAGATCGGCACCAGAAATAACTGTTGATCTCTCAAAAATTTGAGATTAGATTTCTATTAGAAAAATTAAAGTTTATTTGAAAGTAAACATTCCAGATTCCAGTCAAAATGTTACTAGAAAATCCAAAAAAGTTTCGACAGCGGAATATTTATACGATAAGGAATTATTGTGAGAAAAAATCTTTCTTCATCTATAACTACTGATCTCTTGAAAATTTGAGGTTAGATTTCCGTTTGAAAAATTAAAATTTATTTGAAAGAAAACATTCCAAATTCCAGTCAAAATGTTACCAGATAATTGAAAAAAGATTCGACAGTGGAACGTTAAATACGATGAGAAATTATTGCAATAAAAAATCTTTCTTAATCTATTGAAATTCGGGAAAGATCGTCCCCAGAAATAACTGTTGATTTCTTACAAATTTGAGGTTAGATGTCCCCGTTTGAAAAATTACAGTTTATTTGAAAGAAAACATTCCAGATCCCAGTCAAAGTGTTACCAAAAAATCCAAAAAAACTTCGACAGTGGAACGTTGAATACGATGAGAAATTATTGCAATAAAAAATCTTTCTTAATCTATTGAAATTCGGGAAAGATCGTCCCCAGAAATAACTGTTGATTTCTTACAAATTTGAGGTTAGATGTCCCCGTTTGAAAAATTACAGTTTATTTGAAAGAAAACATTCCAGATCCCAGTCAAAGTGTTACCAAAAAATCCAAAAAAACTTCGACAGTGGAACGTTGAATACGATGAGAAATTATTGCAATAAAAAATCTTTCTTAATCTATTGAAATTCGGGAAAGATCGTCCCCAGAAATAACTGTTGATTTTTTACAAATTTGAGGTTAGATTTCCCCGTTTGAAAAATTACAGTTTATTTGAAAGAAAACATTCCAGATGCCAGTCAAAATGTTACCAAAAAATCCAAAAAAACTTCGACAGTGGAATATTTATACAATAAGAAATTGTAAAAAAAAAAAATCCTTGTTAATCACTACCCGTCTCTTAAAAATTTGAGGTTAGATTTCCGTTAGAAAAATTAAAGAAAACATTCCAGGTCCCTGTCAAAATATTACCAAAAAAAATTCAAAAAGGATTTTATTTCAAAACAGATTAACTCGATCAATGATTCGATCAATGCGCATATATTTGACGCAGGGTCCCATTCAGTGGCCCAGCGCTCCGGCGGTGCGGATTATCGTAGCAAAAGGGTCAAAAAAAAAAAAAAAAAAAAAAACTGGTCGTAACTCGAAGACGAAGAGATAATCGAGTAAAAAATGATCGACGCTCGCTGATGTAGGATACGACGCGAGGTATCTCCGTTCGCTTTCAAACGGCAAGGGATCGACTGTAACGATTTCCTTATTGCAACAGCGACCGCGTACAGTAACGCGGTACCATTTTTCATTCCGGTCTCGCCGCGTCTCGATCGGGGATGACGCATGATCGCGGCACGAACGTTCGAGAAGCGAACGCCTCGTGTTTCGAACGTGTTCCTCTCCGGCGTATTAACACGCTAATGTACTCGTACTTCGCGGTCCCTCCACTAATTCCAGCGATTCGTCCCTTAAACACCGCGGCGCACGCCATTAAAAATTGGTCGATTAAGCGGCCGTGCGCCGACAAATGTCGGGCCATTACAAAAGTGCAAGCTCCTTGTACCACCGGTGGCCAAAGTCGTCCGCTTGACACGTCGCGGTTAATCACGAATCCTTCCTGAAATATGGCGCCACTTTGTCCGTCTGTTTCCCGTAATAACCGTCCACCCCATCGACGAAGAAACTCGAGGTTCCGCGAAACTACAATTCGACGATTCGCGCTATTAGGCCACGAGTCGTAAATAATGTCCATTTTTGAAAATAAATTGCAACGATGCATTTGTCATGTCTGTCTGACACGTCAAATTCAACGCCTTCGGTCTTATTGATAAACAAAGTTGTTTCACCGAACACGGAAATTATTCACGACTTGGCCCAATAGTTTTTTTTTTTTTTTGCAACGTCGTCGTTCATCGTGCGCCGTTTCAACGAGACAGAGGAACGACGAATCGTTTCTGCGCGAACAACGAAGGGAAACATCGAGCCGCGGCGTTGGTCGTCGCAAGAAATTAAGGGGTTATTCTAGTGTTTCTTTCAACTTTGTTGGGGAATTTCTTGCAAGGAAACTGTTATACCTTTTGCAGTCAAATTGACAAGGTCCATTTGTACGCATTTCAACGACGTTTTAAAAATTTTTGGGACAGAAACTGTTAAAATTAGTGGCACTGCATACTCTCAAACATAGTCGCTTTTAAAAAAAGTTCCATGATTCCGGCTATTCTGCTTGTCGGAAATAAAAAAACGTCCCTTAATTAGTATGAGTCTGGCTATAGCAGGTATCAAAACAAAAGAAAAAAGTCGGTAATTAAAAAAGTGGCTTTTTGTTAAACTTCGGAAGCCTAGAAAAATATAAAAAATAAAATTTCTTTAGTTGATTCTGGTAGGGAACACATGTACTAAATGCGTACTTAAAATTTCGAGTCAATTTTGGTCAAGTAGATTTTAAGATATTAAGGACACCGAAAAACATAGTTTCCAGATAAATGCCTTTAAAGTTTAGTATTGCGGTAACAATGACGCTAGTCGTCGCGTCCTTCAAACAACCATAACGTCGTCAATTTTACAAGTTCGTACGTGTAAGGTTACAGAGATTTTGAAACTACGTCCTTTAAGAATATGCAAAAAAAAAAATTGATTTTTTCAAAAGTTCACACTAGAATACCCCCTTAAGTGATTCACGCGTTGTCGCGAACGGCGTAATTCACCGTGGGCCGGGCATCGACTCGTAAATAATCGTTCTCCCTCCCCCTCCCTTCGCCGTTGGTAAAAGATCCACCGCGAATTGCGTCATTACAAATGGCCGGGGCCAGGTTGTGCATTATCAGGAGCAGCTTTTACGTCGCGAATTTAAAAGCTATTGCTCGGCGAACCCTCTCGCTGATTAATCGCCCGCGAGGGAAGCGAACGACCAGAGGGGGAAAGAGAGAGAGAGAGAGACCGATCGGCGAAAGAGGAAACCGTGTAGGAAAAAAGAAAAAAGAAAAAGAAGACGAAGAACGAGCGATCGTATCGCGCACGGATGAGGATGTTTCATTGAGAGCCGACGAATCCAAGGAGACGAAGAAGAGAGCGTCGTGCGTGCGCGCGATTTGAGAAGGAGACAGAGGCAGAGAAGCAGAGAGAAAGCGAGAGAGAGAGAGAGAGAAAGAAGCGGGTGGATGCATTCAGGTTATTTCTGGATCCGACCCAGATATCCGGCGACGTGTTTTCTTGGACGGTGCTTTAAACTGTTTCGGATAATTAACGAATTGAATCGCATTCGCGCGCGCCGGCTGCCGCATTGTCGTCCTCGATCCCCTCCGCCCCCGGCGCAAAAAGACTTCTTTCACTTCAAATTTACTGGCTACCTGCACGCTGGGCGAGAAAAGGACGAAAGATGCACGTTATCTCCGCCGCGACAACGAACGGAATGCCAAGAAGTTGCAAGAGGCTCGTTCGTCGACGAACGATACTCTCCTTGAACGCGACGTGACGTGACAAGATGAGACGAGAGACTTTCTCTCTCTCTCTCTCTCTCTGTTCCTCGCGGACCAATTAACCCGAGAGGAGCAAAGGACGCGCCAGTTGGAACAAATTGCGCGCGAACGCGCGATAAATTTCAATTATATTTGGGATTTGAGGGACAATGAGAGCGAGGAGACAAGAAGAGCAGATAAATATTCGGTGGGCAAGTGGCTTCCGGGCGACGCCGAGCCGAGTACAATCGATCAGAATACCACGATTGTTCCGCTCCTGTTCCTTTCTTTCGCCAGGCGGGCTTATCTGGCGAAATTTTTCAGCGCCGGTGTGCTTCCGAAACGGCGTGCTTCGAAAGCTTTGGTATCGAAAGCAACGAGAGGCGCGTTCGGCTCGCCGCGGCAAGCCACTCAGGATGGTACTTAAAGTCGCAGCAGGGGCGATAAATTCGTCGCTTGTAAACGACACGTACGACGCGCGCGACCGTGCTTTCCCCGGGTCCAGCTGTTTTTAATATCTGCCTGGGGAATCTAGCGGCGCTAAGTGCGTCGAGTTAGCGCATCGTGGAGGCGACCAGGGAAGTTCGACGAACCCTGGCGATGGCAACGCCGTCGAAAAATCGAATAATACACGTCGCATTAGTTAGTGTGACGATCGACGAACCAGGTGGAACCATCGATACTGTAACTTCAATTCATTGTCTTGTGCGATTCTTTTCTCAGATTTTAGCAAACACAGTTAAGTCGCGTCCGACGTTGAAAGCATTGAAAATTATTGTGTGTATTTGCACTTGTCTTCGGTTCGAAGGATTAAAATTGAAAGCTGAAATTCATGTTCCATTCAGATCGAAATTGTAATTTCTACCGCGGATTTTTATGCATTTATGAAAAATGCATACAACATACATAACGCAGAAATGCAAAAATATACAAAATATCCAAAACAGCTGTACTGATTATAATAATGTAAAAAAGTGTAGAAGAAGCAATTTTCTATTTAGATCCTATTTCTTCGATAATGTTCATGAAAATTTAAAAATGAATAAAAATCTACAGTCTCGTTATAATTGAAGGGGTTGAGTTTGAGATCAGGTTCTTTCAGTAATTCGAATCGTCGAAAGAAACACAGCTACACAGCTACATATATTAATATACAATTGTATTATTAATTATATTATTATTAATATATATAATATATATAATTTAATTTAATTTAATTAATTTATTATACAATTATTATTATATTAATAATATATTATTACATATATATATATATATATAATAACGCAATACAATAATATAATATACAATTATATTATTAATAACACAATACAATAATAAAATATACAATTATATTATTAATAACACAATACAGTAATATAATAATATACAATTATATTATTAATAATACAATACAATAATAATACAATAAAAAACACACACATTTTATTAAAAATCACTCGATAAGTATACAAAATTTTCCGTAGAAAATTATAAATTTGTCATTCTGACCATTTTAGTAGTTCCGCTGTTGAAATATTGCAGTACGTCAGCACAGCCGAATGCCAAGAATTAAATAACCGGAGGACTTGAGGATATTTCGAAACGCTCTGAGACACGGGGCGGAGTGACGAAAACTGCAGGATCATTAAAATGCAGGATCATGCAAATGCAACATTTTAATACGTTACCGAACGAACGAACGAAAGAACGAGTCCCTCGCGCTCGCTTATTTTCGTCTTTAATTGGTATCGCGCTGTGCGGTTCGTTTTAACGCCTGCTGGCCGGTTGATCGATGTATCGTAAACGATTTATTTATAGCGATCTGTCGCCGGTTATGACACCGGACCGTTCGCGGCCGGCTAGTTTTCCAATCGATGGCCACAGGCCGGTCTTCTCGAGCGAGCGCGTTTCAGGAATTACGCTGGCCTGCCGACACGTTGACACGCGCGAACTATTACTCAAACTATCGGAACAAAGTGTCGTGAATATTCGTGTATATTCGTTTGTTTACGAAATATTGAACGCGTTACGCGAGCTGCTCAGGTACGAGAGATATCGCGAATGATTGACTCTCTCTGTAAAATGCGTCTTCTTGGGAAATAGGTTTGTTACTTTTTTAATCTACCTGTGTATATATATCCAAATCTAAACATACCGATGTGGTTGACAGAGTTAGGAAGAAATAGAAATTAATTTTTAAATCCAGCTGTGTGTGTATAATAGTATAATATAAAATAATATATATATAATAATAATAATAATAATAATGGAACAAAAACTAATAATTTTCTAATATATGTGTGTATAATAATATATTTATAATAATAATAATGGGTCAAAAACTAATTAATTTTCTAGATCTAAACATATCAATCTAATTCACAGAGTTAGAAAATTATTAGCTTTTGATTCGTTATTATTATTATTTTCTGATCCATCTGTACATATATCTAGATCTTCTAATTCACTGAATTTGTACTCTTTCTGAATGAATTTTTGGTGTTACTCTCTAAACTTGCGTTCTTTTTAGACGACAGCCAATAAATACTTCGATCTGGACAGTGTGCGTTAATTTTTCTGTCATCGATCTCGATATTTCAAACTTATTGTTACACTTCTCGTTACTGCATTTTAAAAGGATTAATTCCCGTGGAATTGATAAAAAAAAAAAATATTCAAAACCGCATTAAGATTTGAACGCACGTCGAGAATATTTGGCCCGAAGTTCCAATATTTTCTCAGTCTTAAGTATATTGAAATACACGATATTGTATATTGAAATATACAAAACAAAAAAAAATAACAATAATAAATTTATTACTTATTAGTAATTTCTATCCGGTGACATGCCGGATGAATTCGAAAAGAAGACGAATCATCATACGGTTTGGTCGCTCGTTATGGTCCGCAAGTCAGTTGCCAGCGCAAGAGGTGAAATCACGCTTTAAGGTGTTCGTCATACCGCGTGGTTTTATAAGGTAAAAGTTTCCTCCTCTCGCCGCGAATATCGCGAATTCTAGGTGGTCCATTCGCGCGTCCGCGCGGAATCGGACTATTTCCGCGCGAAACATCAGGGAAAACAATCGAGTCGCGATAATTGAACGGAGCAACCACCCGATCGAGGACGTACCTCCCACGGCGTTCCACCTATTTTCAGACAGACACCGCGTTGCAAATTACGTCTGACACGCTGTAATTTCTCGGTATGATCAATGCCCGGAACGACAATGTGCCGCGCGTCGGACCAAGACGAGGAGAAGGAGGACGGTGGCCGATCTCGAGTTTTTTTTTTTTTTTTAACCACGGTAAGTGAACAACAAAGTGAACAACATAATCAAGGTGAAACGCAGCTTGTAGACGCCACAGCTCGGTTACGATAAGCGCCGCGAGGATGTCGGGGGCAACTTTCGACTTGCAACCGCCGTCGTAAAACACTTTCTTTTTCCTCCGCGCGAATATTGGCACAATATTGCGCCCGATTGCGCAAAAATCCTTGGGAGAGAGAGAAAAAAAAAATAAAAAAAAAAAGAGAGAAAAGAAGGAAGATGTCGCGCGCTCGCGTGAGCGTAACTCGCCCTCCTCTGATAGTCCTCTGCATGGAACGCGCGAGAAGCACGCGTGGGTGACGTGGTTGAGTCAGCCATTTCAGAAATACGCGTCCGCGAGACGCGTCACTGCTGCGTCTGCGATCAGCGGCGCGATTTCTCGCCGTGGTTGTCGTCATCGATTTTCATGAACCAACGATCGTTTCCCTCCGCTCTGCTTCGGAGACCAACCGTTGAGACCGCGAGCTTACGACGAGAGAGAAGGAAAGAGAGAGAGAGAGAGAGAGAGAGAGAGAGAGAGAGAGAGAGAGAGAGAGAGAGAGAGAGAGAGAGAGAGAG
>NW_025109975.1:114085-120534 GCF_011392965.1 Frieseomelitta varia
GAGAGAGAGAGAGAGAGAGAGAGAGAGAGAGAGAGAGACAGGGAAGGGGAGAGAGATTTGGAAAAGCTCGCCGTAAATTTAAGTATTCCGTTGTGCAACGTTTACAACTCGGTGTGTTGTAAATAGCCCGGCAAAATATTAGAGGACCGCTAGCGATCGTATTTAATATTTTACGACGACGACGACGACGATTATGTGGAAAGCTTAGGGTCTGCCACTTCTGCTGACAAATTACGTAACACGCGCCAACGTAATCCCCGGAGAGAAGCTTCCGAGCACTACTTGCCTTCTCGCGTCGTTGATTCCATCCCAAGTTACAGAAACAACGAACGAAGATGGCCCGTCTTTGGTTAACACTAAACGTACCGCCATTTTACGATACCTATTCTGATCGAAATCGGTCGAACAATCGGTTACGAAATAACTGTTTTTTTTTTTTTTTTTTTAAAGAAATGCAGATTTTCAATTTACTGCACGAAATAATGTACAAAACGTGACTTTTAAATAATAAATTAGTAAATTTACATATATTTATTATATTAATATTATAATATATAATTATTACTATTTATTATATTAATAATAAATAGTAAATTTTTATTTTTATATTTATCATAAACAGGAGATGACAGAAGCATAGTTCGTTTCATTACAATACCTATTCTTATCGTAACCGGTCAAACGATCGACTACGAAATAAACGTTGTTTTTTTGAAAGAAGATGCAGATTTTCAATTTACTGGAAGAAATAACGTATAACGCAACTTTTAAATAATAAATTAGTAAATTTATATATATTTATTATAATAATTATTATATATTCTATATAATACAATATTATACAATATATAATAATAATTATTGCTATTTATTATATTAATAATAAATAGTAAATTTTTATTTTTATTTTTAGCATAAACAGGAGGTGATAAAAGCATAGTTCATTTCATTACAATACCTATCCTTATCGTAACCGGTCAAACGATCGACTACGAAATAAACGTTGTTTTTTTGAAAGAAGATACAGATTTTCAATTTACTGCAAGAAATAATGTACCACGCAACTTTTAAATAATAAATTAGTAAATTTATATATATTTATTATAATAATTATTGCTATTTATTATATTAATAATAAATAGTAAATTTTTATTTTTATTTTTAGCATAAACAGGAGGTGATAAAAGCATAGTTCATTTCATTACAATACCTATTCTTATCGTAACCGGTCAAACGATCGACTACGAAATAAACGTTGTTTTTTCGAAAGAAGATGCAGATTTTCAATTTACTGCAAGAAATAATGTACAACGCAACTTTTAAATAATAACAAAATAATTGTATACTTTTATCTTTATATTTAACGTAAACGGGAAACGATAGAAGCATAGTTTATTTCATATAAAGATAAATGAAGGATGTTTTTAGTTTTGTTAATTGTATTTCTTCTTCACTTTTCGCAGATATATTTTTTACAAATCATACACGAAATTTAATTGTTTCATTGTTTTTGCAAAATTTTATTTCGCATATTTTTTTGCGAGTGTGAGTCACTTGATGTTCCTCGTACGTTTAACTCTTGTTAAAATGAAAAATGAAAAATCTAATTCTTTTTCTTATTGTCTGAAAGTTATTTCGTGCATTGTTCCTTGTGTTAAATTGACGATTACAGCAGGAATAGATATATATAAGATGGCGGTATGCTTAGTGTTAAAACGCTGCGTGCAAGTGGTAACAATCCACGTAAAAAGGAACATCGATTTAGATAACGCAAACGAGAGTGAAAATAATTTCTTTCCTTTGTTTTCGTCTAAAGAAAAAAAAAAAAAAGAACGTATAATACAGTCTGCAATTAGAGAGCTCGTTTATGGAAGAACGAGATCCCTGAAAATCGAAGAAACCTAATAAATAGCGACCGTATTACGCGTCGTAATTGGACGTTGCATTAACATGGTTGCGCCGTCTCTCGATAAGACCAGCCATAACTCGACATAAATACATTCCCAATACCAATACCAATAGCAATTATGCTCGATTAAATTAATGGAAAAAGCTATTGAACACACACTCTTTCTCTCTCTCTCTCTCTCTCTCTCTCTCTCTCTCTCTCTCTCTCTCTCTTTTCATCTCGCGTCCCCGTTACAAATGACTGCCACCGGTTATTTACCATCCGAAAACACACAGACGAAAATCGTGACGACGTTGCTCGTTAACGTTCGATGCTGGTTCGATCGGCGTGCATCATTTAAATAATTTACGCGACGGCTCGGTTTCGCGAAAGTTGCACGGCTACCGATACCAGTCGCCGAGCTAATCGATGGAGCTAAACTCTCCCCGTGGAAACGACTCTTCGCGACGTCTCTCCGCGAGAGACCGGCAATTTCTTCGCGGCGATTTATCGTCGGTCACCGCTTCTCGGCCCCATCGAGAGCAGATCACGCGCGATAATTCGCGCGAGCATGCGATGACTCACCGTTAAGTGGCAACCAAAGCGACGTCCAATTACCGGCTAAGGTCGCGCCATTCAACCCCGACGGTGTTTAGTCTCTCTCTCTTTCTCTCTCTCTCTTTCTCTCTCTCGGAAACCGAGACAAATTCCGAATCGATCGCGAAGATTCAGAGTACAATGGTACGCGAGGGGTGGGGAGAAGTGAAGTTTTATTACGGTGCACGCGACTGTTTCGCGGCTAAATTACCACCTGGCGGTGGCCGAGTTGCCAATCATGCCACGCACGGTGAATCATACCGCGGGGTAATCGGTCTTTAAATTAACAACGAGCGTCTACTATTGTGCAATATCGTGCGTCTCCGCCTTTGACGTAACGTAACTGTGATCACGCGCCTTGCATTTCCATATGTATGGGCACATATTACAGGAACGACTACGTACACTGATCCGCGAAAGTATTTAAAGGATCAGGACGGTTTGAAATTTTCGGAGGATCGATTTTTTTTTTTTTTTTTTGTTTTTGTTTCTGTAATAAATAGTAGTTTGAAGTCTTAGAAATAAGACACAAAAAGGTATCTATCTATCTATCTATCTATCTATCTATATATATATATATATATATATATATATATATATATATTGGTATTCGTAATGATCAAATCAGTGTGTATTTTTGGAATTTTCAGTAAAATTCGATGCAAGTCGCATGCTTTTCATCATAATATATATATATTATTTATAAATATTATAAAATTTATATAAATAATATATATATATTATTTAATACACATTGTATATAATTAAATACATATTACTGAAAATCCCAAAAATAAATATTATTCAATACACATTGTATATATTATTTAATACACATTGTATATAATTAAATACATATTACTGGAAATCCCAAAAATACATATTATTCAATACACATTGTATATATTATTAAATACATATTACTGAAAATCTCAAAAATACATATTATTTAATATATATTAACCTTGAGTGGTACGGAGACACTCATTACCAATTAAACTTCCGTCGTGTGTACATCGACCAAATTTTAGGGGTTTGAAAAAAAATTATCAGCTGTTCTGGATCATTGACGACCGAAATATACATATATTAACCTTGAACGGTACGGAGACACTCATTATCAATTAAACTTCCGTCGCGTACACATCGACCAAAATTTAGTGAGTGAATTTTTAAACAATATTTCTGAATATTCTATTTGTTTAAACATTATCTAATATATCTGAATATTCTATTTGTTTAAACATTATCTAATACATTTAATAATTTACTTCCAACGACTAAACAATAAATTCTGTTTTTATAATTGTTTAAACATCATCTAACATTCCCAATAATTCGTTTGTAACAATTAAACAATAAATTCTATTTTATAATATTTCCAACAATTATTTAAAATGTTCAGTTGATCATTTGTAGCGATCGAGTCACTAATACTTTTCTACGAAATGTTAGTAAACTGTTCCCGGCCGATCGATTAACGCGGTCAGGTATAATCTCGATCGGTACGGAAATAAGAACTCAGTGCAAATCGACATTTCGTTGCGTACGCATCGATGAAAATTTTTGAAGTAAATCTTATTAAGCAAATAATATTTCTGAATATTCTAATTGTTTAAACATTATCTGATATTTCTAACAATTTATTCGCAACAATTGAACAATAAATTCTCTTCTGCAATATTTTTAAGTGTTATTTGAAATTTTTAACTAATAATTTATAAGAATCTTGAACAATGTAGAATAAGAGAAATTACTTTGACTTATTGAATGCAATGATTAATTTAATTGTTTAATCGCAATGTAAAAGTTGTGAAAATTATTAAATAATGTCTGGAAATATTGTAGAAATAATTTAATTGTTTCAAATGAATTATTCAAACTGTAAAATAATGCATTACGATGATATTTTTGTATATTAACAATTTTAACTATTAACTTACAACAATTGAGTCAGTGATTGAATTCCCAAGCATTATTTCGTAGTTTCAATAATTCATTTATAATAATTAAATTATTTTATTTACAATAACGGAAAAAGTAGTTCCATAATATATATATTTCTTGTTGTCTGAAACAATGAACGAGCAAAAATTTTTATATGCTGCGTTTATATGTTATTCTGCTTAACTTCGATTTTTGACTACGTAACTTTTCTCTGCATAAATTTCTATTTAATATAGATCAATGCAGTTATAACTTAAAAATTAATATCATGAAAATGTACATTTAGTTTTAGCCGATAAAAAATTAATAAATTATTACATTTAACATATTCAGGAAACTGTAACTCTGCGATAGAAATGTAAAAACTACTAAAGTATTATTGATTAGTATAACAGAAAAACTGTTACTAAAAAAAAAATTATCAACAGTTCCGAATCATGGACCATCGGAACATTAGATTAACTTTCAGCGGTACGGAGACTCGTTACCAATTAAACTTCCGTTGTGTGCACATCGACCAAATTTTAGAAATTTGAAAAAAATTAGCAACTGTTCTGAATCATTGACAACCGAAATATACATACATTAATTTTGAGGGGTACGCTAAAGCTCATTATCAATCAAACTTCCGTCGTGTGCACATCGACCAAAATTAAGGAATGAGTTTTTAATTAATATTTCTGAATATACTAGTTTAAACATTATCTAATATTTAAAGAATAATAAAAATGTTGAAAGTGAATGTGACAAAAGTGTGATAAGAGTTAGTTAAAAGAGAGATCGTGAACTGTGTTCCAACGCATATTGCCGAAGAGAGTTTGAGAAGCAGAAGCATCAGCAGATGTATTCAAGAAGTTTAGAGCCATGAAATATCAATCAAATTCAACGCAACCAAACCTTAATCTACAATTCTGACTTCAACGATCGGTAAGTTGCATGGTTTGGTTTCGTTGGGTTAATACTTGATCACGATAATTTGAACTTGAATACGAGTTCAACTGCCATGACTTGTATCGTTGTCGTACAAGATATACTTTGATATTTACCATTCTTTAACAATTACCGTGACATACGATATATTTCTGCATCTACATAGATAATATTAGTCTAACAATACTATTTAAATATTATTAGATATATATATATATATATATGTGTGTATTATTTAATACACATTATTTATTATTAAATACATATTGCCTAAAAGAATTCCAAAAGTGCACATTAACGTAAGCATTGCGAATACTTTTATGGCCCATAATTTTCTAGTAGTTATAACGCAACATTGCTCGACTTTAATGCGCCATATATGTGCATATAAAAATTTAAAAATATCCATTAACTCGGAGAGACACTGCGTCTTTTATTTATATTACGCTCGAAGAATATCGTGTTTTAAATATGTTTACTTTCGCGAAGCCAATACGTGCGTACGTAATACACGGAGCATGCGAAGGGAATCGAACGATGGAAAGCACGCGGCTTGTATCGGAACCGGCCCCGACTTTTTGGAGTAATTAAATAAACAGACGGGTCGGCCGAAGATTTCGTAATAATTAATTGCCAGCCGTAACGCGCAACGCGCAACTCAGAAATAAAAGTACCGTGGCAGCAGGGCGCCATCGGAGTTTTCGTTTCGGGCGTCGGAATGTCGCGGGCAGAATCTGTCAAGCCGGAAGAAAAATGGGTAGAAGATGGTGCAAAATGGCGTCTACCATCGCGAACACCGTTTAACAAGCGAATTTTCTCAAATCGCGAATCTCTACGATTCCAAAATTTCCGAAACTTGCTCTTGTTCTCCAGAGAGCTTACAACAACTGGAACATTTTTCCCTTTTTATGGAATACGTCACATGATATGTTTGAATTGTATAAAATAATGCGTCATATGGTATGTTTGAATTATATAAAATTTATAAAATACAATTTTATATAAAGTAATGCGTCATATGATATGCTTGAATTATATAAAATTTATAAAATACAATTTTATATAAAGTAATGCGTCATATGATATG
>NW_025109975.1:120646-152978 GCF_011392965.1 Frieseomelitta varia
ATGATATGCTTGAATTATATAAAATTTATAAAATACAATTTTATATAAAGTAATGCGTCATATGATATGTTTGAATTATATGAAATTTATAAAATACAATTTTATATAAAGTAATGCGTCATATGATATGTTTGACTTATATAAAATTTATAAAATACAATTTTATATAATTTATGTAAAAGACAGTATTTTTCATCATTATTATTATTTTATATTTTATCATTGTATATGTAGGTTACATTTTATTATATTTCATCGTTAATATGAAGATGTTGTAAATGGAAATTTTTATTAGAAATTTGTAATTTTCAAGTGCGTGGTAGTTGTTAAAACGATTAGAAGAATTTCCTGTATAACATTATCTGTATTTACGTTTTCATCGCTATCACTGGAATCACTGGTATTGTAATATTCTTTTTTTTTTTTTAATACTCTTTTTTTACTAGTAGAATAACATCACTGTTATCAAAATCATAGCTTGATCCGGCAAAACAATCACTTTGATATTCATCCGAAAGGAATGTAAGAACATATCACATCTCTTTTTCAATTATATTTTTCACCATGGTGAAAATAGCATATGTATATTTTTTTTTTTATTTTATAGGTCAAAGAAATGAAAATGAAAAGAACAGGGAAGAAATGTACACTACAATAAAGAACACAGGCTTCTGTTTATACATTAATAATAATAATTCTGTTTATATACTAAAAGTTGTTCGAAAATAATCTCTGAAAACTACAAATACACTATCACAAAACTATTTACATAAAATACCACGAAAAAATTCTAAATTGGTCGTTTTGACCATTTTGGTAGTTCTAAGTGTCGCAAAACATTTTAATACTCACTGTAATATACCGTGTACCTCGTATACAACTCTGCAAAGGTGCAAAGGTTTAACACTAGAACTACCAGAGTGGTCAAAATGGCCAATTTATAACTTTCCATGGAAATTTTATCCATTTATAACGGCGTATTTTTCGATGCTCGAGTGATTTTTGACAAAATGTATTAACAGAAGTTTGCGTTCTTTATCGTATTGTTAATTTCACACTTGTGTCTTGCATTTTAATCTCTTTGCCACAAATATTATGCTTTGGTCGTCGGTGGTTCTAGTGTTAATCGGAGGTTCGTCTCCGTCAGCTAAGCTGTCTTTCGCGTGGACGCGGCGCGCAGAGGATGCTCACGAGGATGAAGAAGCGCGATCACGAGGGTGAGCTTCCGGTTACAACGGACGCGCCCCACCACGTTAATTACTGGACGCATTAAAGAAAGTCGTTCGGGCTCTCTCTTTCCTTCTCTCTCACCGACCATGGAATAAATAATTACCTCTTAATTAAGGCGCTCCGGCCGAACATCTGTTTCTCGCGGATACAATCTCGCGCACGTATCATTTGCCTTTTTATCTCCCCACACCCTCGGAAAATAAGAAGTCCTGATTTACGACGCTTGATCCCTCCGCGACGTGCTCGACGCCGTCACCGCGACGAGGACAAATTGCGCCCGTGTTACTTACTTCCTTTCGCATTATCGCGTGAATTATATATTTGAAGCGGCGCGTTTGCCGGCGAAGGAAAAAAAAAAAAAAAAAAAAAAAAGAAAAAAGAAGAGAAAAAATGTCTGATCGCGTTCCGCTCGAAGCGCGGAGATAAATATTGTTTGTCTTTTCCAGGAGCTTCGTCCTGGCTTAAAACGTACTTAAAATACGCTCTTTAGGCTCCCACACACATCGAACAACATTCATGAAACGTGCGTTACAGTCAGTTTGCCTGCCGATTCACCGATGCCAAGCTACACACATTGCAACGTGAATCGGGAACTCTAAAAATCGGTGCATGTGTCGTCGCGTGTTTCAACGTGTGTGGCGGCCTTTACGTATTTTAGGGATGCCGGTACGAATAGCTTAGCTTCGATTTGTAGAAATTTAAAAATATCTACCATCCTGGAGATTTTCTGTGTGTGTCCACTTTTTCTCTCGAAATTTAAAAATATCTATTATGATGGAATTTAGTTCATATCTTTTACTGTCCAACGACGCTGAAGTTTTAATTTCTAATGTCAGGATGTCGTTTCTTTTTCTTCTTCCTTCCTTTTTTTTTTTTAACTTTAAAAATATTTATTTTTATTTCGATTTAAAGAAATTTAAAAATATTTACTTTTATTTCGATTTACAGAAATTTAAAAATATTTATTTTTATTTCGATTTGCAGAAATTTAAAAATATCTATTATAATAGTATTTAACTCATATTTTTTTACTCTCCAACAACGGTTGAAAATTTAATTTCTAATGTCGAGATATCGTTTACTTTCTTTTTTCTTTTCTTATTAAATTTAAAAAATATATACCATCCTGAACATTCTGCATCCATTTTTGTCTCGATTTATAAAAATATAAAAATAGCATTTACATTATTACAATAGCATTTACCTGATATTTTTATTCTCCAATAACATTAAAATTTTTAATATCAGGGTGTCAGGATTTCTTTTCTTTTTTTCTCTTTAGTTTATCGATTAATGGAAGTTTAAAAATATCTACTATTCTGGAGACTCTGGCTCCACTTTTATCTCGATTTATAGAAATTTAAAAATTTCTATTACAATAGTATCTAGTTGATATTTCCATTCTCCAACAACGTTCAAATTTTACTAATATTAGGATATCGTTTTCTCTCTCCTTCTTTTTTTTTAATTTAAAAATATCTACTTTTATTTCAATTTATAGGAATTCAAGGATATTTATTACAACAGTAAATATATAATTCAGCTAATATCCTATATTTTTATACTTCAAAATTTTTATTTTCTTTCTTTCTTTCCTTTTTTCTTTTTTCTTTTTGTTTGTTTTACACGCGTCGACGACCGACACCGGCGTGACAGAGCCAAGAGCCGAAAGACTAATTGAAATTAAAAGTCAAACGTTGGTCGATACTCGACGCTTTGACAGCGCGAAGCAGTTTGCTTTCTCGTGCGTACGCGTCACGTAACGTTATGCAAAAGTGGCCAAAGCTTTCCGCGCACAAATCTTTACGACGGGTCGTTTCGTAATTACGAATTCATGAAAGTCACCACGCGGCGTTGCGGCTTTTTTTCATACGAACCGGGAGAGATTGAACGTTGACACGCGATACACTTAATACGCGGCCGGATAAATCAAACGGGCGTTACGAGCGTACGTTCGCGATCTCGTGACGGCTCACTTAACGCAACATCAACTAAAATTCGCTCCAAGCCTGGTTCTTGCGCTCGAATTTGGCCCAACATTGCAATATTTTTCTTCAGTTTTAAGTATATCGAGGCAAAACAAATGAAAAACAAAAAAACAGATAATAAATTCATTACTTCTTAGTAATTTCTATCCAGTGATACAACCGATGAATTTCAAGAAGAAGGCGAATTTGTATACGGTTTGGTCGCTCGTTATGGTCCGCGAACCAGTTACTAAGCGGAAGACGCTAAGAAAACTGCGAACACGGTAAAAATTTCGTCGTGTTTTCGAAAGGCACGACGATTCTTTTAAAATTGTGCAAATTGGAAGTGAAGTGTACTCGCGGTCGAATTTTCATCCCTCGACGACGAGAGATCCAAAGATGATTGGCGATCCACCTGCACGTGGAGCACGTTCGTTTTACCACGAGCTGCTCGCTCGTCTGTCACGGTACATTTGCATCGTACAACGCGTCGTAACGTGGGCACACGCGCGATTTCATACATTACCACCCACGCGTTGTCCATCGAACGTAACGCGACCTCGTTCACCGTTCGATTAATGCAAGAGTTCCCCCCCCCCTCTCGGTTACGCGACCATATTTCCGCCAATGTCGTCACCGCGACACAACTGCTCTTCTCGTCTCGCGTCGAGAAAATTTCCGCCCGAAAAGACAAAAAGAAAAAAGAAAAGAAAAAAAAAAAAAGAAAGAAGAAGGAAGCTTTCCCTTTATTCCGGTTTGTCCCGAGATGCTTGTACGCTTGCACGAGTCTATTCTCTCTGAGAATGTTCCGTTCGCCTTGAGGCAACCGAAATAGTGCGAACAGGCCTTGAGCCGGCGACCTCGAAAAAACGAAATCCGCGAATAGCAAGGTGATACGATACACCGAGCGAGAGAAACTGTTTCTACACGCCAGTGGCTACCTTTCCTCTCGGGGAGAAGGAGAGCTTCGAAAGCCGCGTAGACGAGCGACAATCGCGCGAGATCGGAACGAACAGCTTGCATAGTTTCGCGAAAACGAGGAGGCAGCAGCCACCCCCGATGGCGCGGACACAAACGCGCCCGCGAATCCGCTACGCGTGTTTATACGGCCGTTTCAACGCTGGCGGAAATTTACAGCCCGGTGGATCGTAAAACAGGGAGATGCATTTACACGCGGCGGATTTATATGTTTACGGCGTGCGGCGAAACCACGGGACGTGGAAAAGGGACTCGCGCGTCGAACAAGAAAGACGAGAGACGGAATTACGCGGACGACAACACACGCTTCCCTCCGGCGCCGAGTTTCTATTCGTCCGCCGGGGCAATTGAGAATCTATTGCGATGTTATTTTGAATAACAGATATCACAATGAAATTCGATTAACTCACTGCCGGGCGTTTATGTATGTACTACTTGTTATGTATGCATACTTGTGTCACGATAAGATGGAATTTCTTTGTTTAACACTAGAACTACCGACTTACGTGTAATATTTCCAGACAGAGACGTTAAAATGAAAAAAAAAACCGGAAAGCTGTAACAATAATTCTTTAACATAAATTTTTATCTACACATTTTACAAAGAAAGTCATTTAAATCTATAAAAATGTACTGCTTCTTCGTATGTACAAAATTTCGAACAAAAATTACAAACTGGTCGTTCCGATAGTTCGTTCTAGTGTTAATGTCGAGTATAGTCGTCATTTAGAAAATAATTCGCTTTTGTTATTTAATGTAAAATTTAGGTAAAGAATTGTACACATTTGTAAGTTTAACATATTTTAGAATATTTCAAGGCAATGAAACAAACGAAGAAAATATGCACTTGGAAGTATTATCATAACATGTAATATGGGATAATTGTTTGGAGATATCTGACGCGATCGATAGAATGCGAAAACAAATTAAATTTGTCTCTAATCATTTTAATTTTGCAAATATTTGATTCTTCACTTCTTTATGAACTGATGAAAATTCAAGTTCTTTCCTCCACATTTTGAATTTTTGTGACATAATTTTTAAAAAATAAAATGTTTAAGTTCTGTAAACACCGTAAATACCAATGAAATTAAAAATTTCTCAGAGCAATTATCAAAAAAATTTATCAGTTTGTTGTAATTGAACTGAATCTTACAGCAAGTGCATTTACTGTGTTTTCGTCATCGCCTAGAAATAATTAAGCACGCCAGTGCACATTCTCAAAATAAAACACTTAAGGAATTAATTTAAATATTTATAAAAAATATTCCTTTCTAATGACATATTTCACGTCCGTTTAATCAACTGTTTTGTCAACTGTAACAACAAATTTTTCAAACAAATTTGTCAAATTGTTTGTGTATTCCACTCAATATTTTCTATGTAATATATTTTTTTATCAATTTAGATCATATATATGATAGAAATTTAATTTTGATTTGTAAGGGATGATTATTACAATTTTTGATCCTCTTTTTGTCTCAAACATCCTCCAACTTGGAAGATAAACCCTATAATTAGGTATAACCAGATAGTTAACTGTTGCTCAATAAATTTAAAACCTAAATATTCTGAAATTTTTAATCGGTGCATGTGAACGTGCCTTGCAATTTTCGCAAAGTTGACAAAATCTTTCTTCAAACGTTAATCAAACAACTCTCAACTTCTGCAACGTACATCGGCAAAACAAGAATCGAAGAGGTGGCAAAGTGTTTCGAATAATTTCACGAGGGACACTGGTGCGTTCATCGTTCACCGGTGCGCTGTAGATAACCTCCATTAAAGCTGCGCCGAGTCGACGAATTAAACGAGCGAGATTAAACGAACGGGTTGTTTATCGAGACCACGAACCAAGAGAGATTCCGTTCCACCGAATTTCAGATACAAATATCGCTTAAAAAACACGGCGAGTGACGTAACTGCTTTGGATCTCATTGCCAGACGATCGGCCCCTGTGCGAACCGGCTTTCACGGTTTTCTCGATGCGACGCGCGGCACAACCTGGCCGAGACGAACGAAAGGCCCGGCGGACAATTAGGATTCTCTTCGACACCTTGACCTAGTCACGGCGGATCCACTGACGTCACCGCGCCGTTCAGATCCCGTCTCAACACGGATGATTTATTTCTTCTTCCTCTCTTTCCTTCTCTTTCGTCGCTCTTCAACGTCAACACACCGACCGAACCACCGTTTTTTTTATTTCTGCGTTCGACGGGATCGCCTCCTAGGAATAGTCGACCAAGTCGGCCGAGTGCTCGTTAGTTCGTTATTTTCATCGATTTCTGGGCTGGTCAATGCCGCCCGTGCGGTTCTTTCTAAATGAATAACGCAAAACTTTCTCACGTTAAACTGTAAGTTTGTTCTATAACGCATCGATCACTTCGATCCTGTGATTTCTGCCATTTTTCTAGCAGCTTCGTAATTCTATGCACGAAAAAAGTCCTGGTCTTTTGCGGCAGAGGACTGATCCAGGTACCAGGTTTGACATCGTCATCGGAGTCAAAGATTTTTCCTCTCAAAGAACTCCGAGGAGAACGAAACAAGTGAAAGTCTGACGGTGAATAAGTTTGGTGAATAAGGAGGATGTGGTAACACGTCCCATTCTGGCTGCAACAATTTCTGACGAGTCTCCAATGACGTATAGAGTCTTGTCGTGACGAAAGACAATTCCTTTGCGATTCACTAATTTCGGACGTTTTTTTCTGAATGGCATTGCTTGATTCGTCCAATTGTCGACAGTACACACTCGAATTAATCGTTTCATCTCTCGGAAGCAGTTCAAAAAACACGATGCCTTTCCAATCCCACCAAATTGACAACGTAACCATCCTTTGATGAATCACTGCGTTTGAAGTGCTTTGGGCCGGTTCGTCACGCTTGCTCCACGATCCTTTCCACTCGATATCACTGTAGACGATCCATTTTTCATCGTCTGTTATCACACGTTTCAAAAATGGATCGTTTTCCTCCCGTTTCGAAAGTAAATCGCATATAATAACGCGTTTAAGCAGATGAACTTGTTCGAATTTGGCACGGTGTCCAAACATCGAGTTACTCACGTATCCAAGTGCCTTTAAATGATTTTCCACGCTTGATTTTGATGCGTTCGGAATTTCTGCCACGTCTCGTGCCGTGTAGGGATGATCTCCATCGACTAACACCTTTATTTTGTCGCTGTCGATCTCCACTGGTCTTTCTGAGCGTGAAATCACCAGGACGAAATTTATCAAACCATTTCTTGGCACATGCGTTCCGATAAAGTGTCTTTACCGTATAGACTACAAATTTTTTCACGCGCTTGCGTCGCATTTATCATTTATTTCTCGAAATAAAACAAAGTATGTATATTGAAAACACTCGTTTTGATTTTCCATTTTTAAATCAACGAATTTGCACAGAATTTTTTGAAAACACTGAAATGATCCTCCGTCAAATGGACGAACGATCTCCAGGATTGAAGTGGAATTACTTACATTTTAACTTCTTGCATTGGAATGCCAGGCACGTCGATAATTTGTTGTTCCAAAATTGTAATATTTTCTCAGTTTCAAGTATGTTCAAATATAAGCCAAATAACAAATTTATTATTTTTTTTAGATATCATACCGACGAGTTCGAAAAGAAAGCGACGAATTATTGTTTACGGTTTGGTCGCTCGTTGTGGTCCGCAATCAGTTGCCAGCGCAAGTGGTTAACGCAATTTGTCAAGACTTGTTGGCCAATATTTTGGCTAATGTTTCAGATCTTCTATTCCTGTTTCATTTCAAGATTAGATTTCTTTCCTCGATGATGAATCATTTACGAAACGATGTCAAAGTACATATATCACGGTATGCGAACTTCTGTCAACTTTCAGAAAAAAACAGCTGAAAAAAGGTCGATTAAATCGCGAGAGTAGGTTTGATTCGTTTGCCTGCTCGCCTCTGTCCTCTCGCTCGCGCGTCGCTACACTCGATTCGAACGTAGAACGAATGGAACGGACCGAGGCCGCGAATAGAACCGAGAGAACAAAATCGTATTACGTAGATCTCGATAGGGCAGGCGACGCGTGGCGCCGTCGTCTAATCAAATTAGTCCAAAGTTATAAATAATGTAATTGGTTTGCCTCCTGGTGCGACGCAAGCCGCGAGTAGATGGACAAGGGAGAGCCAAGTCTACCCAAAGAAAACGAACGACAGAACGAGAGAGAGATCGAGAGAGAGAGAGAGAGAGAGAGAGAGAGAGAGAGAATTGTGACTGACCAAAGACAAAGATAAAAAAAGAAACTGGTTAACTCTACTCTGGCTATCTCGAGCTAGCAAGAGGAAAAGGGAACGAGCACAACGTCTAGGGGGGAAAAATAGATAAAAACGAAAAGGGACGAGGCTTTTACGCACCGCGTGACACTTACGAACGAAACGCTGGAGGATTAGGGGCCGAGACCCCGATCTAACTTTCCATTCAGGCTGACTCTCGGTGAATGAAAGGATCGCCGGATTCCGACTCGATTATCGGCACGTCCACCTGATAATCCTCTTTTTTAATTCCAATCCACCACTCGTGGCTTCGAGGATATCTCTAAAGTCTTGGAGATTAACGAGCCGTTGCGAGATAGTTGGCTGGCACGGTTATTTTTAATTGTGCGGCTGCGTTGCGGTTTCATCCGCCTCGCCAAGAATAAATCCACGGGGATAAAACGTTAGGGGGAGGGGGAATTTACCTTAGCGATTTCGGGTGGGATTTACTTTTCTTTCCATTTGATTTAAGACGCCTTAAGTCTCCGAGGAGAAACGCGTCTTCCCGTTGCATGGATTTCAGACGATCCGAGCAAGTGGGCAAGTATGCTTTGGTTGTTCGATGGGCAATCTTCCGGTCGCTCGAGATGGCGTAAATACGAGGTATATAATGAATAATAAAGAGACGAATCGACAAAACGCGTGAATCGGAAGATATTGGCGGTCGGGGCCGAGAACGCTGGAATGACGTGCCACGCACGTCGAGAATTTTTTGTCCCAAAATTGCAATAGTTTCTCGGTTCTAATATATTTACGTATAAACAAAAAAAAAAATGATAAATTTCATACTTCTCAATAATTTCCATCCAGTGATATCATACCGACGAGTTGAAAAAGAAGGCGACAAATTCTTGTATACGGTTCAGTCACTCGTTATGGTCCGCAATCAGTTGCCAGCGCACCTCTTGCGCTACAATGACGTGCCACGCACGTCGAGATTTTTTTGTCCCCAAAATTGCAATATTTTCTCAGTTTTAAGTATATTTAAGTATGACCCAAGCAAAACAAATAACAAATTCATTACTTCTCAATAATTTCCAGTGATATCACACCGACAAGTTCGAAAAGAAAGCGACGAATTATTGTTTACTTGGTCACTCGTTATGGTCCGCAATCAGTTGCCAGCGCACCTCTTGCGCTGCAATGACGTGCCACGCACGTCGAGATTTTTTTGTCCCCAAAATTGCAATATTTTCTCAGTTTCAAGTATATTTATGTATGACCCACGCAAAGCAAATAATAAATTTATTACTTCTCAATAATTTCTATCCAGTGAGATATCATACCGACGAGTTGGAAAAGAAGGCGACAAATTGTTGTATACGGTTTAGTCACTCGTTATGGTCCGCAATCAGTTGCCAGCGCAAATGTGAACTGTGAAATATTGACACAGTAGTCCCCAGTTAACCCTTAGGTTAACTAGGCAATTTTAAAGAAAAAGAACTCTACCTGCACAGAATTTTTTTTAACATAAAAAAAAGAAGGAAAACTATAAAAAAAATATAAAAAAACATTTATTTCAATTATTAAACGTAAAAATATTTCTTGAAATGAAAAAAAGTAATGTTTAAATAAATTCTTTATTACAAAGTGGGGCATAATAAATAATTCCACCATGCAACTAACGTTTTAAATGAAACTCATTGAAACACATCTATTTTCCAAAAAAAGAAAAATGAGTTAAAAAATATTCCACCGTGCATCAACTGTCAAAAAAAAAAAAAAAAAATGTGAGACAGTTTTAAACCCATCTAGAATTAAGCGTCCGAATTTCCTCACTTAATTGATGGACTATCTATCTCCATCAATTCTTAGAATTGGGACCATCTCTACGAGACACTCGAAAATCGAAATAAACTCGCCCGAGAGAACTGGCTGCAAACGCGACGCGTTTCAATTTTATCTGTGTCGATTGGCGCAAGAAAAAAAAGAAAGAAAAAGAAGAAGAAAAAAAAGCGACAACGGCGGCGAACCGTTGATTTGAAGTTCGCCGTCATAAATACGTAGGGACACGAAAGGACGCGCAGATTAGATTTAATTAGAATTCATTGCGGCGGAGATCGTGGCCGCTTCGTCTCATCATTGTCCGACGAGACAAACTGGTCTCAGCGAATCGACGTCCTCGGCGTTTCGCTTCCTAAAGGGAAATCATTAGGATCGATCGCGGCGCGATCGCGTTCGCACGATGTTGGAGCGTTTCCCGTGGATCCACGATCGCGACTCGATGGAAAGATCGAGAACCCGATCCGGTTTATCTATGTGTCGTTCCCGCGAGTCGCTTGAATTATTCGAATCTCGTGACTTTCAACTCGACTTCTCGCGCTGCAATTAACCGTACGATTAACGAGCTTCCGTCGCGTTTTGACCAACGTTTTCCCATCGAGGACTACGTCGAGGACCCCGTAAATCGTTTCGTTAACGCGCCGATAAAACCGACCGCATCGTTCGTGTCTATTTGTCCAACAACTGGACGAGCCAATGTCGTCCAAGAAACAAGCTTAGTAGAGTTTCCCACCTTCTGTTTAACGGCTCCAACCGTTTCAGTTTGTTCGTTCGCCCGTCGATAGATATAGATCGACAAATAACACGTTCCGCTATATTGCATGGTATCCTGCCGCGCAATTTGTTCAAAGGTGGCTTTACGAAATCGGGCTCTACGGTATTTAATCCTTTAACAATTTAACTGCATCTTCACGACAATATCTTTCAACGCGTGACAAGACGAGAGAGCTCGTCGTGAAAATGACGAACGTAGATTTAAACTACATCGATCATTGCCGGGCGGCCAACACTGCATGTAACGTGTTAACAATCGAGTGTGTGATAGTGTTTTAAGTATACTTTCGATCTGCGCAAAAAATTTTTCTGACAAAAGAAAATACTTTTTTTTTTTTAGAGAAATGGCATTACTCAGTGAATTTTTTGTAAAACTGCAATATTTTCTGTTTTAAGTATATTTAAGTATAAACGGAGGCAAAGCAAATAATAAATTTGAAAGCAATATCTCAATAATTTCGATCCAGTGATATCATATCGACGAGTTCGAAAAGAAAGCGACGAGTTATTGTTTACGGTCTGGTCACTCGTTATGGTCCGCAATCAGTTGCCAGCGCAAATGGTCAGGACAGTTTGAAATTTTCAAAAAATCAATTTTCCTTTTTTTTTTGTTTTAAATAGCAGTTTGAAGTCTTAGAAATAAGATACAAAAGGTCCTAGATTTTAAAACAGCCCAAAATTGCAATATTTTTCTCAGTTTGAAGTATGACCCAGGCAAAGCAAATAATAAATTTATTACTTCTCAATAATTTCGATCCAGTGATATCGTACCGACGAATTCGAAAAGAAAGCGACGAATTATTGTTTACGGTTTGGTCACTCGTTATGGTCCGCAATCAGCTGCCAACGCTGCAATGACGTGCTACGCACGTCGACAATTTTTTGTCCCCAAAATTGCAATATTTTCTCAGTTTTAAGTATATTTAAATATGACCGAGGCAAAGCACATAAATAAATTTATTACTTCTCAATAACTTCGATCCAGTGACATCACACCGACGAGTTCGAAAAGAAAGCGACGAATTATTGTTTACGGTTTGGTCACTCGTTATGGTCCGCAATCAGCACCTCTTGCGCTAGAATGACGTGCTACGCACGTCGAGAATTTTTTTGTCCCCGAACATGCAATATTTTCTCAGTTTTAAGTATATTTAAGTATGACGCAGGCAGAGCAAATAATAAATTTATTACTTCTCAATAATTTCGATCCAGTGATATCGTACCGACGAGTTCGAAAAGAAAGCGACGAGTTATTGTTTACGGTTTTGGTCACTCGTTATGGTCCGCAACCAGTTGCCAGCGCAAGTGGTTAAATCGAAATATCTCCGGTGGTATTGACGCGACTTTGAGAATATGCGATATTTTCACCGAGCATCGAGATTCCTTCGCGAACGAGCGAGCGAGCGGCTGTTCGTTAAATTCTGCGCGAGAATTCTTCTTGCTCGTTCCAAGGAGAAGGCAGAAGACAGATAACCGTAAAGAGGGTTATTTTTTGCGGCGGGCAATTTTCAAGTAGCCGAGCGAGTCGACCGATTTGACGAGTCATTAAGCGAACCAAGAGAGAGAGAAAGAAAGAAAGAGAGAGAGAGAGAGAGACCGACAGGCGCGCAAGTATTTGGCAAAAGCAGCACTTGCCAAGTGGCGGTCTTACGTGTCTTCGACGGATACTTTTAAACAGAGAAACATTTACCGTTTTAATGATTCGAGACGATTTGGCAGCGGATGACAGGTGCGAGGTCCGCGACGCCGAAACTAAGCTTGAATTAGAAACGGAACGGCGAAAACGGACGTCCAAACACGAACAAAACCGTAAAATAACGTGCTTGCTTCGGCAGTACGTGTACTAAAATTGGAACGATACAGAGAAGATTAGCATGGCCTGTGCCGCAAGGATGACACGTAAAATTCGACCAAGAAGACTGATGTCAAATATCTGTCACAGTTTAACACATTGTGGATGATCTTTCGAGAAAGAATTCGAATAAGAAATTCCTCTTAGCGAATTAACCGAAAAAGAAACAATTATAATGTGTCCTGGCTCATGAAGACCTAATCAAGGAAACTGATCCTCCCTTCTGCAATAGATGATTCAAAAATTTGTAACAGCTCAATATATTCTACATGAATGCACAAACTTTGAGTCATTCCAACAGAGAAGAATTAATCCCATAGGATTACATAGGATTAATCCCATCACTGCCCTGACTTCCCAAAATCATCTGAAGAGAACACTCTAATACTTGATTAATACATAAATCTATACTACAAAAATATAAGTACCATATAAGTATCTAGTCGCTAATGACCTCGATGTTAACAAATTAAAGACCGGATTCTTTTTTTTCCAACTTACCCCAGTGGCCGCGGTAAGTAAGCAAAAAAGCACATGATGGCAATCGAGTTTAATACATTGACTACTGATGTAAACACCTAAATAGACAAAATAGATACAATATATCAAAGCAGATGGCATCTAAAAACAGCGTGTAGAAAACACGAGTTATCTCGTGACCCGTTCGTAGCAGATGGCGCGCGAAACACGAGTAAACTGGTGATCCGTCCGCATTATGTTAACGCGACTTTAAATCTGCACAAAAAGGAAAACCCACAGTACGCTGTAAAAAAAAAAAAAAAAGAAGTCTCAGCTCTGTAAGTTCGATTAAAATGATCAACAATTCCGATAAATGATCCTCGCCCACCTACCATCCCCTACCGTTGCTCAATTTCAATGCTCTTAGTCTCGAATTTTCATGATACAACGCGCCTAATTTTGATGTTCCTCTGCCAACAAAACCGACTACGTGCGACTGTTGATCTTATCGGCAATTAGTCGCCACCAACTATCATGCAAATCGTTAGAAAAACTTGCCAACTTTTCTCTCTTCGTTCATAAAACGAAATCACGAAGCTCGATAAAATTAGGAGAGCAATGTCGTACGAAAATGCGAGAGTACAAGTTCGAAGATCGTACGAAAATATAAAAGAGTACAAGTTTGGATATCAAGGCTATTATTGGAACGTGTTAAGCGAAAGGAGATGCGACGGATGAATAACAATCGAGGAACACCTGTCGAGCGATATTTAACTTTCCTGTTTCATTTCTGTCCGCGATGTTAGATTTGAAATAGACGGTGACGGACGAGAAATTCCAATTTCGTCACATCGTTGAATGGGAGTCCAAGCTAACCATTCAAACTCGCTTTCCCCCCCTTTCGAACTTTAACATTTTATACTTTAGTATTTTCTTTACCATTATTATATTTATTATTTAATTTATCAAATTTATTTGATAAAATTTGTAGATTAAATTTTTGTATTTTAGAAATATTAAACATTTTAAATATCTATATATAACTTCAAATTTATTTATATAATTTTATCTTTTTCAGTAAAAATTCCAATATACTTAATGTTGGTCCAGTATATATAATTTTATCTTTTTTCAGCAAAAATTCCAATATATTTAATTCATGGATGATTATTAAAAGCTCATATTGAAACTTCTATTTTTAGTTCAATAATTTTAGCTTCAATTATGTTAAAATTAGGAATATGTGGAATATTGCGAACTATATATATAATAAAATTTATATTTAATAATAATTAATTTATATGGAATATTATTTTTAAGAATTATATGTTCATGTCAATAACACACTCTGTTATCTAACCGTCAGCCAAAAAGTTTTTCAACAACGAATCAACAATGAACATGATACGCGTTGCTCGAACACAATTCCAAGTTGATAATAAATCCAGATGTTACGAGCTAGCTCGTAAGAACACGTTTCGTTTACTCCATATATAAATAGCATCAAAATATAATGAAAAACTGCATTTATACCGTTTCATTGTTATTTGTAAACAGAGAAGGAAAGAAACGTCTGAGTTCCTTCAACAACGAACTTAAGGGCGCGGCGGTCTGACCATGACACTCCTCGTTCTACTTTCGCTCTACTTTCGTTCAAGCCTAGTCTACCATACGTTAAAAACGGTAATACGGAACAATTTACAATTCATTCCTTGAGATTCTGGGAAACATCATGCGTTTTTTAATCTAAAGACGACAATAACGTCTCTGAGATATAAGAATATAAGATTTCATATAAGAATATAAAAAAATACTTTTCTGCGTGCTTGATATAGCTCTTTTCGACTTAGTTTATATATTAGATATACGCGAGTTAATATTTTTATATAAGTTATTATATTTTGTATAAAAAAATATTCTTTTACGTGCCTGATATGGCTTCTTTTCGACCTAGTTTATTATATATGAGATGTACGCGAGTTAATATTTTTATATAAATTAATATATTTATATAAAAAAATACTTTTCTACGTGCTTGATATAGCTCTTTTCGACTTAGTTTATATATGAGATATACGCAAGTTAATATTTTTATATAAATTAATATATTTTATATAAAAAAAATATTTTTCTACGTACTTGATATGGCTCTTTTCGACTTTATACCCTACATGAGATATACGCGAGTTAATATTTTTATATTTTATATAAGTAATATATTTTATATTTTATATAAGTAATATATTTTATACTTTATATAAATAATATATTTTATATAAAAAATATTTTTCTACGTGCTTATATGGCTGATATGGCTCTTTTCAACTTTCAGTTTATATCCTGTATTCTAAAGGCCCGCGAGCCTTGTCCCTACTTTCCTCATCGCTACCCTCTCCACTGCATCGTGCATGACAGAGTGGGGGTAACGCTAGCGATCAGGAAGGTAGGGGTAAGGGCTCACGGACCGCCAGTCAGCCCCATTCTTTAATTAATTTTTAGATTATCTACTTCGTTTAATTTAATTTAATTCGTATATCAAGGGGCAAATTATAGCTTGTTCTGTAAGACAATTTCCACGAAGAGACGCAATAGCGAACGAAACTTACCACGGATCGATCGAAGCAAGTAGTTTTAAAAATAATCTTCTTGTAAATACAAGGGATCTGACATTACTGATCGTGCAGACAGACAAGATAATGACAAACAACGAGACTAGCTAGAGGGAAGTCCCGTACAAGCGACGAGTGCAAAATTCGGTCGCTTTATTACGGCCGCTTCGGCGAATCTTGGCACGAAGTACAACTTCATTCCCGAGATCGGTGGCGACGATAGCTTATTACACGCGACAACGGTTTTCTTTCTTTCTTTTTCCCTTTTTTTCACTTGGCGGTCAGAAGCGCCGCACACACGAGACGGTTTTACGACGACACGCCTCTCTTATTCCACGCTCTTCAAGAAAAAGGTTCTTCCCTGCCAATTTAACAGCTGACGAATAACACGAAACCGTTCTTCGATGTTGCAAGCTGTAAAGGAGACGCTCGTTCGTAATAAAAAAGAAAATCTCGCGATAGCGCGAGACCCGCCGATCGTTGAATCATCGATTAAGAAATAGTCGGCCGAATAAAGATCCTTTACGACAAAAACAAATTACTGATAAACCCTGGAAATTCATTCGAGATACGGACATTGTAAAATAAGACGATAAACGTACTCGACGACAAAAATTACGATCTGTTCACCAGCGAGAGGATATCAATCTCTGATTGCTCGATTACTTCGAGGGAAAGTTGGATTAACGCTTCGTTTTTCGAACATTCTTTCGACAAAAGTATGATTTATCTTCGGGCCAAACCAGAAGGACCAAGGAAACCAAGGTGATAAACCTTGACTTTATTAGAGCAGATCGACGATTGAAGTCCGACGTCCCGGAAATTTCTAAACAACTGTAAGTGATATGATATAATTTATAGTTGTCGAGTTAACTGGGACTAGAATAATTCTTTGAGTTAGGCTACAAAATCTGCCCGAGGGATTAAATAGTTAACATCAGACGCGATAATTTAGAATTGTCATAAAGCATGGCAAGTATGTAGCATTCGAGCAATTACGCTTCAACGCGGGCTGCAGCCATACCAACGAAACATGCATCTTCGTTGATCGTTTGTGAAATCCTCTGTCGAGATCAACTCGGCTATTAGAAATAACTTCGAGAAGAATGATGAAGCGATTGTAACATTTTGGAAGGGATTGCGAAGAATCTGTGACTGGGGCTGAAATTTCGACATTTCACAAATATATTAAGCCTGATTAATTAAAAAAAAAAAAAAAGAAAATTGAAATTGTTCTACTGACTCATATCGACTAACTTAAAGTACTTAAAGAATGTGACACTGAAGCTGAGATTTTGAAATTTCACAAATATATTTCACAAATATATCAAGCCTAATTAATTAAAAAAAAAAAAAGAAAATTGAAATTGTTCTACTGACTCATATCGAACTTAAAGTAATCAAGATACTTAAAGAATATGACTGAAGCTGAAATTTCGAAATTTCACAAATATATTAAGCCTGATTAATTAAAAAAAAAAAAAAAAAAAAAAAAAGAAAATTGGAAATGTCCGACTATCTCATACCGACTAACTTAAAGTACTTAAAGAATATGACACTGAAGCTGAAATTTTGAAATTTCACAAATATATCAAGCCTGATTAATTAAAAAAAAGAAAAAGAAAATTGAAATTGTTCTACCGACTCATATCGACTAACTTAAAGTAATCAAGGTACTTAAAGAATATGACGGAAGCTGAAATTTCGAAATTTCACAAATATATAAAGCCTATTTAATTAAAAAAAAAAGAAAATTGAAATTGTCCGACTATCTCATATCGACTAACTTAAAGTACTTAAAGAATATGGCACTGAAGCTGAGAGATTTCGAAATTTCACAAATACATATCAAGCCTAATGAATTAAAAGGAAAACGTTTGAAACAGCAAAAAGAAAATATTGGAAAGAAAATTGAGAAGGAAAAAAAAAAAGAGAAAAATTGGTAGTACAGCACACGTCGGAGCGCAACAGTTGTAAAAGAGGCTGTCCGCAGGGCAGAGAACGTGAACAGGGCGAATTACGATTCAATGAGTGGACGGGTGGGCGCGTTGGCAAACGCGACCAGCCCGAGGGTATCCGGTGCATTAAATCACGAAAATCGCACGAGCTGCCAAAACGACAATAATACTCGCCGCTGCGCCGACCTACGCTTCGTCTTGTACGCTTCTCGCATAATAATGCGCCAGAGAGCGTAATCTGTGCCAGTTGTTGTCTCTGCCAGATTCGAAATACACGAGCGTGCACGAGCAAGGGGGCTTTGTGCTCGATCGTAAAAATCGCAGCCGAGGCGTGCGACAGCCAAAGGATAGAAGTGGGGAGAAACGAAGAAGAAACGAAGAAACCTTGTCGATAAAAAAAAAAAAAAAAGAACGCAAAAGAAGCGAAGAATCGAATCGAATGGGTTGAACAGAAGGTAGAAGAAAGGCTCGTTCGTGATTGATAGCAGGCCTATGATTAGCAGCAGTGGTCATATCTTACTTTGTAATGAAATGCAAGCAACTGTAACGACGTCAATGGACTCTATCCAATTTCAACAAGTGAATACCTCTTTGATTACCCTGCGTTCTTAAGCTGTCACAAATATACATACATTACACGCGTGTGCATTAAGAGTAGAATGAGCGGCTGGTTGAGTTCCAGAGTGTTTTTCGGTTCGCCGAGAGGCACAGATTGGGCCAGATTGCTCTCGGTTTCTTTGATAAATATGTGAATACATCTTGAAAAATATCCAACAATTTCTTTACTAAGGAAGAGAGAGCGTTGTTTCATTGAAGAGGTCTTCCTCCGATCGAATGTACTTTTTTAAAGAGTGATCGCTTCAGAGGAGGAGAATACAAGGTGAAAACCGATACCGGCGAAATTTGTCACCGTAGCGGTTAAATAAAACAGGGAGAGGAGAGATTCCACGCGAGTCATCAATCAACTTCTCGAGCCAAATATCACGCGGAACTCGTTAGCACCTCCTCGCTGTTTTAGAAACAATTCAACAGTATTCAGCAGTGCTCAACGTTGTTTTCCGTCGATTTGTGCCCGCGCGGCTTGCCAAACGAACGACCATAATCATCATTCGTCCTCGAATTGTTGCTTCCATGCTGCACCGTAAATCCAGATCAATTAAAACAAATATATACAAAGAGTTTCGTATCTTTCATAATCGTTGGTTCTCGGAAAAAAATTGTATCACGAGTCGTAGAACTTTTGCAATCGGTCGAAGAAGTTTATTTTACATCTCGATTCTATTCTCAAACATTTCCCCGAGCAAATATTTTCGCGACCCTGAGTACATAAACTAGAAAATTAACGAATTGAAACATCTGCTGATGATAAATCAGTAAAGTAAATTTATTGGGAAAAAATTATTTGGTTACGAAGGAATATGACTACGTACATACATAATATGATTTGACAAAGCCAAATGTTCGAATTTTTTAGTTTTTGCTAAAATTTCTATTCTCCAAATTTAGTTACGTATATATATATAATAAAATTTATATAATAAAATTAATTATATATATATATATAAATAAATTAAATTAAATTTTATAAATTATATTTTATAATTAAATATAATTTAATTTTAATTTAAACAAAAATATAATTTTATTATATACATATATATAATAAAAAATATATATAATAAAATTAATTATATATATAAATAAATTAAATTAAATTTTATAAATTATATACATATATAATTTATAAAATTTAATTTAAAATTTAGAATTTAATTAAAAATATATAAAATTTATGTTCTCCAAATTCAGTTACGTGTGTACATATATGGGATCGCGATTTATATTTTGAGAAGTCCTGCTCTAAATAATGATCAATTTAATGATTCTACCTTGCTTGTTTCTTTTTCATTTTTTTATAATTCTGTTTTTAATTTTTTCATAGTGTGTACGCGAATGAAACCTCGTGCCCGATATACTCCGTGCGCGTGTATTTCACTTCATTCCAGCTGCGTGCGCGAATTTCGAAAACCGGCAACGACATCGAGCAAAAAGAGACGCAAGATGAATCGGGAAATCGAATGTCCAGCAGGAGAGGAGTAGATTTTATCGGGAAGGTGTTCGTGCAGGTGCAAACGCGACCGCATGAATAAATATCGACTGGACTCGACTGGTGCAAACCTGTGTGCAAACCGTGTACCAACCCAACGTAGACGTATCTGCCTCGAGACTGTTGCTCCTACGGCACGTAGATAAGGACGATCGATAAAACTTCGAGTAACTGAAAAATACCGAGTACCGTCGTTAAAACCGCTTGCTAATCTTTGGAATGAACACATAAGGATCTTCTTATTGGACGAAGCATGCTACAAACGCTGTTATTATATCAGCTGGTATCTCTGCACGATAATGAGTAAACAAGTTGATAGAGATAAACGATATAAAAAAGCGATATGCATTGTTGCAGATACGACGCTTTAGTTGTAATTAAATTCTCAGGTTCTGTTGCTTCGATGCAACGAAAAATCGTTCGTAAACGTCTAGAGTGCAACAGGTAACAGAGTACTATTTATCGGAACAAAAATCATTCAGTATTAATTAAACGAATTAAACGAATATCCATGAATCGAGTCCATTTATCTCGACGAAAAATTATGGCTGGTGGAAATAAATTCCATTTTACGGGATGTAAAGTAATTGCAGAGGATATAGTTCCAAAGTGCAGTATTGATTTTATTGTGAATTTCTATACTGTTTCTGGATGTCGAAGAGAATTACAGTGAAACAGGTGAAATTACAATAGATTGATAACAATTAATAATAATTGTTAACTACCAACGATAATGGTGAAGCTCGCACATCTATGAAAGATAGAACCATCTTTATAAAGTGCAGAACAGAATGTCAAACTTCCCGACAAATCTCTGGACTAAATTGCATCGAACGCGAGAGGAACAGTATTTCGATTCCGATTCCGCGAAGAGGGAGGCGCGGTCGAACGCGCGCAAAAATCGGGCGAAATAAGGAAGACATAAAAGGGGGAAAGGGTGGAGGCTAGGGAGCCACGTGTGTGGTCCTGACGGAGCACGTGTCGCCAGATTCAGAAGCGTAGGGTTCTTTGTAGACGATCGGAGACCCGCCACTTGCTTTTTCCCGAGAAACGTCGAAATTCCGAAACGCGGAGCAAATCGACCGAATCGCAGAGTCAGGGTTTGACGAGCGCCGAGCAAGAAACACGCTTGTAATTATCGCGAGCCTTCTTCTCCGCTCCACCCGCCGCCGCAATCCAGTCGAATACACCGAATCGATCACTGTCAATTCCTTGCCTCTTTCTTTCGTTCGACTATTTACATCGAACGACCAAAAAAAAAACAAGAGAACCGATCGATTATACCGTAGACGATTTATCGCGATACACAAGCCTTTCCTCTCTATCTCTCTCTCTCTTCGTTTCCCTTTCTCCTTCTCTCTTTTCTTTTTCTGTTGTTGTTATTGCCTGAGTGACGAAAATAATCGAGCCATAAAATCAAATTAATCAACCACTAAGATGGATCGTTTGAATTTTGAAAAGAAACATTTTCAAAAGATCAGTTTTAATCTTTATACTGGTTCGATTCTTCTTATTTACAATTGAGAGCTCAGTGCGAACCTATTTGTCTATAAATTAATTCCATATCCGTGGTGTAGATTTTTTTAACATTTAAACACACGTGTGTATGTGTAATATATAAAAAATGTAATACATGTATATATAATACAATATGTAATAAATAAGTGAAATAGAATAAAATAAAAATATATGTACAATAAAATGAAAATATCTACAAAATGATATAAATGTATACATATTTATAGAAAAATATCAGTATAGAAATATCTTTTCAAATCGCTACACACAGTGGCATCTGTCAGCGGCTGCGATAATCACGAGAGTATCGAGCTTTATCGATGCCTCGAAGCAACGTTCATCGATGCGGGAGGCCCGAACTTAACCCCCAAAATAGAGTAAACATTTAATAAAAACCACGCCGACATCTCTGTTTGCCATGCTCTCTCTAGATTTTCACAAGAAACAAGACGACCGACATTCGAAAGGGATACGTTCTAACCTCTTTAATGAGAGAAAAATCTCAATGACATAATTGAAACGATAATTTGATATCTGGATAAAAGTTTTGATAAGACTATTTATGATTGGCCAGCTACAACCAACCGTGTCCGTGAATATCGAGTCAAAGAGAGATAGACGTGCGAATGACACGTGAAAAAATAATATAATCGTTGCACGAGATAAATGCAAAAAAGTCGTGCGTGGGAACAAGGGTGTGCAATAACCACGCAAACCGTTGAACATTCGAACGTAGAGGTTTTAATTTGAAGGGACTTGCACGCTCACCTGATCATCGAGGCCTGCCAGCTGCCACGCTATGAATTTCAACAAATTATACTCGATTGCTTTAACACTGAAAATAAAAAACACACCTCCGAATCACTTGTCACTAATTAAAGGCCTCGCGACGGCAGCCATAACTGCCGTTTAGTTTTCACTTGCCACGCCGACCGTAAGATGGCACAACGATATAACTCACGAGAATTTTCAACTAAAATTATATTTGCGATTATTTCGCATATTCCAATGAAACAAACGATTACATCCGAAACGATTTTTACAAGAAAACGTAACGCAAACTGTCATAGATGAGTATTTTCGATATACGAGTTAAAATTAAACCAAGTAACTGAAATTGACATTGGTTTTTAACTTTGCAAGTTTATGATATTGAATACAATAGGATTGAAAATGTTTCTAAAATAATTAATAGACGACTACGACAATAACTTTCGATTGATCATTATCATTAATTTGCAATTTCCATAAATTTTGGATAGGTTGGTTTGAATTACCCGCGTCATACTTCGGATGGTGTGAAGTAGAAGCAGTATCCATTTTACTGTTCTGTGAACAAGTACACAAGTCCGCAAGAATGGTGATAATTCATATAAAACCATCTATTGTTGATCCCCTGAAGGGGAAATATACTAAAGGTTTATGTACGTTACATTATAAATGTATGAAGAATATATAGCGTAAATTTAATTACATTGTTACAGGGTCCAAACTAAAAACTCTACATACTGCCATGGCAAAAGCTAACCCATTAGTAACATATTATTCGTATATTTTTATCCCATTTACGATAGTTGTGCCTATAATCCTTTATTTTGGACACCGAAACGAACAGTATATTCCAAAATATTACGAGTATATCTACAGTAAGTACTTACATTTAGTTAAATTATACGATTATATAACCATTGAAATGGTGTTACTAAGTAATGCATATTTGCTAGCAACAATCACTGATAAAATTTAAGTCCGTGCTAGTCTAATGTTCTTGAACAATTACAAAGTAGTATTTTAATCTAATGTTTATTATGTTTCAGTTATTAGACCAGACGATCCTAGAGTTCAACGTATTAGAAAAGATGATAGTTTACGTCTTAATCCCACTTTCATGTTAGATAGCATACATATGCCTGGTACGATATAATTTTGCTTTAAAAGAAATTAGTAGTAAATAAATATTTGCTGTCAAACAAAAACTCAACATACGATTGTATATTACTTTACAATCTTAAATCGTTTTAAGGAACATAAAAACGTAAATAAATTTACTCATACATGTTATGTGATTCATACAGTGGTATAAATAAATGTATATTGATATTATTATATGAATGTTGTTTTGCATTTCTATGATTGATTTAAGATATCAAAATGAATTATTTCACTGCATTGAAAATTAAATTTATTACACACGCATAGATTTTGAATATACCAAAATTATAAAAAGACGAAGAAGTGTCTCTTTTTCACTCTCTGCCATACACATGTACATGTTTTAAAAAACAAAAATTACAAATGATTGATTCCTTTGTTGAAACAATTAGACTGTTGTCATTTACAAAGAATAAAGTTTTGAAGAATACAAACAAGAAAGAACTTTACCAAACAATACCCTGCTTTGACGTCATGTTAATTTCAATGAACCAATGGTGCGTAAATAATTAAAAAGTTGATATTACTGAATTGTAATAATGAATAAACGATGTTATTGAAAATTAATTAAATTGAACCTGTATATATATATATGTACCTCGTTTATTTACGCCAGATAGTACATATATATATACATACACTTTTGCATATGCGCGTTACGTTGTATATCGAAATGTTAAAGAGACCTAAGAAAAAACCGTATTATTAGAAAACGAAGGAAGAGAAAGAAAATTTATACATATTATATATTAATCGTACAAATGTACGTTTAGTAAAATAGAATAATCGCTATTATCATGGATAATGTTCACTACATCAAGAAGGAGAAGAAGAAAAAGAATACTGTGTCAGATTCCAGTGGAATTCGGCTATTTGACATATGTATTTAAGATTTGTTCGTAGAACGAATAGCACTTTAAGAAACACTTGCCTGATTACGACAAATAATAACTCAGAAGTAAACATGTGCGGATCCAAAACACCTAACGGATAGTGAACAAATATTTATATTAACATATTGCATCGAGACGTTAATTATATCAAAATACTACTGATTGAAAAACAGATGTGTGTTCGGTTCGATCAATCCAAGTTTTACGTTCATTCATATTTATGCAATTAAATTTTCACAGAGGGATGCACATGCTAGAGCAAAAAAAAAAAAAAGAAAAGAAAAGGAAGAGAACAATGAGATTGGCATCAAGTATGCAACAGCCTAGTTAAAACCTGGTCGGTAGCAGGGTAGCTGACGGTGCGCACCTGATGGTAGAGCGCAGGATCGTAGGATCACAGTGACCTGTGCTTCCTTCTGTAACGTGTATACATACGCCGCGCCGTTACGCCGACGATGTAACGTGGTCGACAGTGGCAGAGGGTAGGCGAAAGTTAGACAGAGAGAAAAGAAGACTCAGTGAGAGAGTGTAGCCTGGTAGAAAGGGCAAGGCAAACGAGAGAGCGAAATGAAGGAAGCTAGAGTGAAAGGAAAGTGCAAGAGACGAGCATATCGGGGCATGTTACGCGTGCGAGAAGTATAAAAGGTGGAAGAACAAAAACCAGGAGAGGAGAGCGAGAAAGGAAAGGGATGAACGAGTAAAACAGAAATACTGAGGGAAATAGAGTGGAAGGGGGGGGGGTAGAGAGATGGGTGGGAGAGAGGTTGTGAGCAGGAGATCGGGGAGGGGAGACGGGAGAGGAGAGAGAGAGAGAGAGGATGGAAAGCGGCAGAGAGAGAGTAAAGGGACCTCCGCATGATACGGACCACCCCTCGGTGGTTTACCAGTGGTTCAGTCAGCGCTTCGCACCGGCGTCGCTTCTCTGCTGCTCGGCGATTTGTCTCGGTCGTAGCCTCGTGCGGATAATCGCGTGGCTCATGTCGCAAGATCAATGAAAGAACGACGTGTGCTTCGCAGGAGGAACGACAGCAAAGAGAACGTCACAGGTGCGACCGTATCGAAAGGTCGATAGCATCATTCAGAACGAAGTGATTTCGCTTGTTCCGCTCCAACCGGGGAGACAAACAAAGAACCGTCGCTTGTGTGCCGCTTCGCCTCGTGGGTGTTTGATTGAACAAGTGATTCGCGTACTCAGCATCCGGCGAGGAAACAGAATTCGAAGGAAAAGAACAGCCACAGCACAGCGAGGACCTGAACCGGTCCTTGACAGCAATCGCTGTGCATGTCTCAAACCTCGCTCCCAAGTTTTTCACTTTACAAAGCTCTGCCTACGTCCCTGAGGTAAGCACGTTCTCCGTGATTTTTAAATTTTTCATTTCTCCTCTCTTTCCAATTCTCGATACTTTGACTTTCATTCACGTTCTTCGATCTTCCCATGATTTGTTAATTATTAGTCTAAAGACTGTTTTTTACTGTTCCTACCTTGGAACGTAGAGCCGCGCAAAGAAATATTATTTCACACTTTCAACGATCGTACGATTTCGCGAGAGAAATGATTTACATAATAAATTCCGTACGTTCATTTACGCAACCCCGGGAAAGTACGTTCCTACGTTGAACGAGATATAAGCGTTACGAAAGATAAATTAGCAAACCCATCAGAGGGTAAATTATAGCCCACATCGATCAGAATATCCTTTTGTCAAGCGCCTCGAGCAGCGTAGACCGCTCATTTTAATTATTCGTGGTCGACAAATTTTCTGCGAGTCACGTCCTCTCGCGCGTTCTCTCTCACGGCTCGGCCGTGTCCATTAAAAGGGAACGTGAATTTTCGATACATCACCTCTCGCGGAGACACATCGCGATTGCAACTTGACTTCGCAGCTGTTCATTGATCGCGCGTTCCGTTGCAATCTGATCGTCGACCGATCATTACGGACGCGGAGTCAATCTCTAATCCGGTCGCGTGCATTTCCATTAGCGGAACCACGATGCGATTGGAAGCTCGCGTCGAATAGTATAATTTTCGCAAAAATTTCAATATCGGCCTCGTTTCTTTGGGAAAAAAAAGGAGCAGGGAAAACAGAAGAGAATCTCTAGGGGAAAACAATGCTCTGAGGTAGACAATGACTTCTCATCTCGTTTACGCGTTGCTACTTTCTTGCGATATCAGCGAATTGTCCAAGTCTCAAGCGTTGTTTGCACGGCGAGTGTGTTTATAAACTCACGTGGCGTTCGTTATCTGGCGCGTTGTGGCATTCGCGGGCGGGGCACAATGGCTGAGTTCGGTAAAACGGAGGCTCGTAAAACGAAGTTGGACCGCGGCCAACTCGAGCCACCATGGCATCGTGCAGCCTGGAACCGTGCACGCCAGCAGAAACAGCTGTTAATCCGACTTGTTGCACCATCGAACAAACGGAGCCACGCTCCAATCTCTTTCTCCACACTCGGCGAGCTGCGTTGCACCGGCATTTTTTGTTGTTTGCCGAGAGGCAAGCGAATCTTTGCCGCTCGCGACCCTCGTAATCTCTTCTTCTTCCGTTTTATTTCCTCCGTTGGCAAGTTTGCTTGGGAAGTTCGTCGTCGGGGTAATTAGCGGGGTAATTAGCGGGGCAATTACCAGTTGATAAACACAAGCGAGCCTCGGTTGAAATTATTGTTCAAGAATCTCTGATTCAACATAACGTGCAATAATATTCGTTGTTTCTTTAATTTTGCAAATGCTCGCGGTGTAACTCATTCGGATCTCGGATGCTAGAAAGAAAACTATGAACGAAGAATATGTATAGAGTGGACGGGAAATCACTTTCTACTAAAATAAATCCGTAATTTTTTTATTATGTATATATACATAATTTTATATATATACATTATATTATTATATTTTATATATACAGTGGAATGCAAAATTGAATCAATAACAAAAATTTTTAAGAAAAATATTTTTTATTGTTAAATAAAGTATAAAAACATGAAAATAAACTTGACTATCTGATTCTTTATAGTTTTAGGAAACTGAAGCTATTTTTTAACATTTAAGATTAGGTTTCTCCCTGGCTGAAAAAAATTAAAAAACATAGAATCAATTTTTTCATAGTCAGATTTACAAGCTTTATCATGCCTTAATATTTCGTCTTAAAAATTTTCGTTATTGACTCAATTTTGCACCCCACTGTACATATTATATTAAAGTACGCAAAAAATTTAAAATCAATAAGCTTGAATTTAATTTAAAATTAATAAAATTAGTGTTCTCTTATATTCTGATGTTTCGTTAAGAAAAAATAGGTGGAAAGAAACTTTTGGCTCATAATATCCCACTGTTCTATTTCTAGATTGCAAATGAACACCCTGCGAAGATTTATGTTATCAACCATGTTCGTATCGACATTTTACAATATTTTTATTATTTTTATATTTTACTAGATGAAATCTACAAGAAACAATTGACTTTTTTTTTCTTTAACGCATGTTCTTCGCCCAACTAACTTTTTTTAATTCTTCGACCTAATGTTCGAATCGAGATTAACTCTATAGATAGAGTTGTGGCTTGATCAAAAGCCAGAAATATACACGTGTTATCCGATTTGTTTGCAAGATCCCCGTTGTTTTCGAAACAGGCGCGTGATGCACCAGAAACGAGTGGATTTACGATCGTTCATCAAGATGGATACGGGCCGCGAGCATCGTGAACGCTTGTCGTGTTCTCGTTTCGAGCATCGACGTAGACACACAAGTGTGCAATACCATACGAATTACTCGACGTGCAGTGTACATAGTTCTCCATTTTTTTTTTTTTTTTTTTTTTCTATTTTAACCACGATCGGACGTGATTTTTCAGAGATTTGCCGGATCAGCGCGGTGGATACATATTTCGAGTTTACGATATAAAACAGTTACTTATCTGTGGTTATATTTTAAAAACGACGTTTAAAAGAAACAAGCAGAAAAAAACATTGTGAGAAACGTTTCATGAAATTTCCTCTTTTTTTTGGGTTTTTTTTTTCTTTTTCTGGAACAGTTACTTCAACACAAATATCGAGTAACTATCACAATATGAAATATTAACGCAAATAAAGGCAGCAATAGGAAGCTATCAAGCTTCCTGTTCCTGTTTCTTCATTGATTAGGCCGACAGGCGAAAAAACCGATTGGCTGATCTCCCATCGGCGAGGATAAACGTCGAGATCAGCGTACTTTTCGTCTAACAAGACGTTTTATATCGGTACCCTCTCTATAATCCGAGAAAAAGCTGATTTTAATGCGGAAAACACGACGCGAATAAAGCAGCCGAAGACTAGGTACATGAATTTAAATATCCCTTTGAAACGAGTTGCAAAGATCCAGGAAACCTTCAAGAGAAATTCTCACTCTTCAAACACTCTCCCTTTTGTTTCAATCTGTTTTACTAAAATCGTTGCGTCAGGACAACTTTTGTAAAATATATGTATATGGAAAGATTAGAAAGATTTTTTTAATGAATTTTTTTTTAGAATACTGTATCGACTTACAATCATAGTAAATATTTGACAATGGTAACAGCAGTGATAGCGATGCTCGAAGCTAGAAAGTATTTCAATGAATGATTTTACGAGCTTTCTGTTTGAACGGTGAAACATTGAAACCAATCTGAGGTTTACGATCGAACCGAGGGGATTTCCGGGCAGAAAAACATTAGTAAATTATAGAAGGTGAACAATCAATATTAACACCGATGAAAAAGTATAATATTTGTAGCAAAGAAATTAAAGTGTAATGATATTTGTAGCAAAGAAATTAAATTAATGCTGTTAATACAATAAAGAATGCCAAAGCTTTTATTATATTTAATATATTTAATATATTTTATTTTTTTTAATATATTTTATTAAAAATCACTCGAATATCTAAAAATACACTGTTATCACAAATATATAAAATTTCTATAGAAAATTATAAATTAATCATTTTGACTACTTTGGTAGTTCTAGTGTTAAGGGTCAAAATTTTCACGTTTCATATTTTCTCGAGAATTTATAACCGAGATTATATACCATAGTAATACCAAGTTACCATTTAATGCCAAAACATCATCGTAATTATTGGCCTGTCAAGTTTCTTCTTCGATCATTTCTTCGAATTACAGAGAAAAAGCAGAAACGAGAAAACGAGGATTGAGCAACAAATTAAATGAAATTCATTTTAGATACCACTGAAAGCAGACTTCGTTGTATTTCAATGTTTATTTTTGAAAGAAATGTTGGACAATCGTTAGTTCCTCAGAACCCAAGATATACGAATGGAAAATAGTTCTTAATTCAAAAAATTTTATTCAGAAGTGAGCCATCAGGCAGTATTAATTCATTTGTGGGAAAGAATTTCGATAGAGTAACAAAGATAAAAAAATTTAAATAAAGATCTTGAATTCTTCAACATTCAACATTCCATAAATTATTACTCGAACCGATTTTCGATAGAAAACCACTACTTTTATATATTCGATACATATTGCATTTTTCAAACATGGAGTGTTGGTTTCTCAGTTTCATATATATATACGTTAATATCTACAAATCAATATATTCGTTCCTCCAATTCTTCGCACCACACGAAATCGCTGAAACGTTGAAAACATTCTAGACGTGTTACAACCACAAGCTCGTTGTTCCAATTTTATATCTAATTCCACTTACCAATACAACTTATTGTGCGTGTGCGTGTGCGAGCACGCGCGAAATTTTACGTCCTGGTTGTTTTTAAAGAGCCATAACGCTTTCCGGCACATTAAAAAGTGCCACGATGCGAAATTCGTGTTGGCTCTTTACTTAACACTATACATATCTAACGCTGGAACTGCGAAAGTTATTTCAAATGTAAATTGGTTGAAACGACCAATTCATAATTCTTTTCATACGCCGCTGTACCTTTTTTTTTTTTTTTCTTGATAAAATATCATTTACGAAGCGTATTTCGTAATAGAAGATAAACGTGACAAGTCCATTTCAGCAGACTTTCCTGATTTTGATAGTATCCAATATCCAATATCCAATATCTGTGCTTAATAAAACATCGATCGGAGAAAAAAGAATAATACGACGAAACGATCGATTTATTTCATTTTGTGTAAAATCGAGTTACTCTTATAGCGATCGAATAACTTTTCTTATTTAGTTTTCAAAGGCTCGTTTCTCCTTTGCATCACTGTTAAACCCTCGCCTGATGATTCTCTTCTCAGTCTTCAGTAAACATCAGTTATTATGGCATGTTACATCGTGCCAGGCATGTTACATCGTGCCAGTCGTGTAAAACATGAAAACTTATTGTTGGTTTTGCTTCAACTACTACCTTCGAAAATTCCTGCGAAAGCTGCTTGTAACAGCAGCAAGTGTTCCCGAATTTCGACGTCTTGTTCAAAATGAGCCGGTTTCGCAAAGACGTTAACGAAATGTTTTAAACAATGTGCGAGATGGTAGACTTCGATACGAACATCTCTCTGCATAAATTTTTCGTACGACCATCGGCCACACCATAAACGTAAAAAAATAAATTAACAAGAAAGACTCGTTAAATGATCAAAATTTTGAGATTCCTCTCACACCAAAGATATGTCAGAGAGTAAACTGCTATAAATTCAACAATATAGATACCATTACGCAGAATACGCGTAGATATTCTCTCTGGCCGTGGTCTACTAATAGATCCATTATTCAAACTACGAGCGATTTCCAAGGTGATATACGATAGCCTTAAATTATTATTAAATAATTAACAATTATTATTAAATGTTTGAATGCAAAGATAACATATAACGTTATAACGATAACATGTAACGTTTGAATGCAAAAATAGCACACTACAGATCCTAATAAAACATAAATTAATCACTCAACGACTTTTGCTACTCGCAGAGCTGGCTAACTGGCGGCTCAGAGACTCTCCCCCCCACTTTTCTGATCGCTAGTGCTACCCCCTCCACTGCACTGAAATTTCCCCACTCTTTCACCGATGCAGTGGAGGGGGTAGCGCTAGCGATGAGGAAAGTAGAGGCAGTGGGCCGCCAGTTAGCCAGCTCTGATGCAATATGTTTCTGCCATTTCTCGATTGGAATAGTAAGAGTGTCATTTTTAACGCACTGCATTAGCTTTGTAAACTGTTCACTGCTAATAAAAATGTGTGACTGTTACTTGTCCAGTAATATTTCTTGTCACATAACAAGATAATTGTACATAGTAATAGTAATAATAATAATAATAATAATAATAATAATAATACGTGTAAAGAGCAGAATGACAAATAATCCAGTTTGTTTGTGTGATATGGCTTCTTCAACCGGAAACAAAAAAATCTCTAACTCTGAAACTATTAATTTTCCGACCAATGTTTATTAGGACTTTTTTTTCATGTTTCGGCGAGTACTATCCATCCTAGAAGCTACTTTTCCCACTCACCCTGTATATATAAGTACTTATTAATCTTTAGTTTGAAGAATTAAAACTTCACAATTTGCCTTTTTTTCTCTTTCAAATCACGAATACAGCTCGTACTGTTATTATAACCATAACATCAAGATTTCGTTTCTTTTCGTCTCTACTCGTCTCTGACCGATTGACTTTCGAAAAAAAAATATTTCTTCTCGATGAAAAGGCATGAGCGTCAGCGAATATCTCGCAGCACGTCGAGCAACTACGCGGATCAACGTCTTTTTTGTGGGCCTGTGGCTCGATCGTGCGACAACGCGTTTGCACAACGCGTGGCTTGGGATGACAATCATTGAATGGATCGTGACATTTATCCCCGCGAGGAAAAGAACGAAGGCCGATTGCCCGTCTCTTTTGAACTTCTGTCACTCGTTACTCGAGTTTTTCTTCGCTCATTTCGGCGAATCCAGAAGAATTTTCCTCGAGTATCTCTCGTCCGCGATCGTGCTTCCGTTGTTTCTTTTCCCTCTTCGGGGAAGAGGAAGTTTTAACGACCTTGTGCCTTGCGAAGGCGATGCAATCCTTTCTTTTTTTTTTTTTTT